>NW_027675516.1:130000-382500 GCF_965601325.2 Salmo salar | reverse complement strand
TGGAGTTATTATTATACCAGCTGGAGGAGGGGACGTCTATGGTAGTGGAGTTATTATTATACCAGCTGGAGGAGGGGACGTCTATGGTAGTGGAGTTATTATTATACCAGCTGGAGGAGGGGACGTCTATGGTAGTGGAGTTATTATTATACCAGCTGGAGGAGGGGACGTCTATGGTAGTGGAGTTATTATTATACCAGCTGGAGGAGGGGACGTCTATGGTAGTGGAGTTATTATTATACCAGCTGGAGGAGGGGACGTCTATGGTAGTGGAGTTATTATTATACCAGCTGGAGGAGGGGACGTCTATGGTAGTGGAGTTATTATTATACCAGCTGGAGGAGGGGACGTCTATGGTAGTGGAGTTATTATTATACCAGCTGGAGGAGGGGACGTCTATGGTAGTGGAGTTATTATTATACCAGCTGGAGGAGGGGACGTCTATGGTAGTGGAGTTATTATTATACCAGCTGGAGGAGGGGACGTCTATGGTAGTGGAGTTATTATTATACCAGCTGGAGGAGGGGACGTCTATGGTAGTGGAGTTATTATTATACCAGCTGGAGGAGGGGACGTCTATGGTAGTGGAGTTATTATTATACCAGCTGGAGGAGGGGACGTCTATGGTAGTGGAGTTATTATTATACCAGCTGGAGGAGGGGACGTCTATGGTAGTGTCATTATTATTGTGCCTGGCAGAGTATCTGTTGTCAGAGCAGAACAGACACCAGGACTTGTCATTGTGTCCAAGACAACAGTCATCACTCCTTCCTCTCCTGTTGATTCCTTTATATGTCACTCCTATAACAGCCCCTCTCCCACTCCACTCTACCTCCCAGTAACAGCGCCCAGTCAGACCCTCTCTACACAGCACCTGTCTACAGTCCTCAAATCTCTCTGGGTGATCAGGATACGGCTGCTTCTCTCTCCTACATGTCACCTTTCTGTTCTCCTCAGACAGAGAGAGGAGTCTGTTTACTGTGTTTAGGTCCAGTGTGAGATCACAGACATCTGATGGATGAAACCAGACACAATATTAGAAATCATCATCATTCACATTAGAATGTTAACTCACTTTTCACTAATTCATTTAATGTAGATGTTTCTAGGTATCAAAAGGAGAAGTTAAGGTAACTTGAGACTTGTTGAATGATCACGTTATAATGTATGGTAATATAATACACACTTATTCACATTAATTATACACACACACACACACACACACACACACACACACACACACACACACACACACACACACACACACACACACACACACACACACACACACACACACACACATTGTCATATCAACTCTTTGTAAACTTTGGTGTCCCTGATTTCTGCTTCTGTAGAACTACAGCTGATATTTAATATGACCAAGTAAGTAATGATGGTGGTCTTTGACTTTGACTTAACTTGAATTAAGACTTATTCTTAGTCATATTCTTCACAGCAGTCAACACTCACATTTTCTAAGTCCAGGTTTCATTGTGTACTCTCCACCATGTTCCACACTGTAGCGGTAAGCAGAAAAACAGACAGTCATTGAGAGATACACCTGAACACACACACACACTAGACACACACACACACACACACACTAGACACACACACACACAGGACACACACACAGGACACACACACAGGACACACACACACAGGACACACACACACAGGACACACACACACAGGACACACACACATAACTTTGTCCAAGTGGTGGTCAGAATGTTTGTCTTAACTAGCCTGAGAAGTCAAACATGTCTGATATGAACATTGACATAAACCCTCTACCGACTTGAGTTTCTCCAGTCTGCAGTGTGGATCCTCCAGTCCAGCAGAGAGCAGTCTGACTCCTGAGTCTCCTGGGTGATTGTAGCTCAGGTCCAGCTCTCTCAGGTGTGAGGGGTTTGACCTCAGAGCTGAGACCAGAGAAGCACAGCCTTCCTCTGTGACTAGACAGCCTGACAGCCTGCAAAGAGACAAATCATGTCAGTCAAAAGACAGACAGATGTATCATATTATAAATTACAGATTATCAACGTTTTGCCTGCAGATAGAAACATGTATAATACAAATATTTGAGTAGACTGACCAGACCAGTTTAAAAGCAGTATCAGTCAAAACAACCAGTGAGGTATCAGATTTAGATTGTATTGAGAATACAGTCCGCACCATATCTATTTTGACAGTGAAGATAACATTTTAAATGTGGCTCTAAACTCCAACATTTTGGATTTCAGATCAAATGTTTCATATGAGGTGACAGTATATAATGTCACCTTTTATATGAGGATATTTTCATACATATCTGTTTCACCATTTAGAAAAATGAAAGCGCTTTATGTATCTAGTCCCCCTATTTAAAGAAGTCATACGTTTTCGGACCAATTCACTTAAAGTGTGTTAAATTAGTCAAAAGTTTAGTGTTTGGTCCCATATTCTTTGACTGCAATGACTACATCAAGCCTGTGACTGCCATGATTGAGAAAGATCATGAATAATAATGAGTGAGAGAGTTACAGAGGCTACAACAAAACATGCTAACCTCTCACCATTACCAATAACAGAGGCTACAACAAAACATGCTAACCTCTCACCATTACCAATAACAGAGGCTTCAACAAAACATGCTAACCTCTCACCCTTACCAATAACAGAGGCTACAACAAAACATGCTAACCTCTCACCATTACCAATAACAGAGGCTACAACAAAACATGCTAACCTCTCACCATTACCAATAACAGAGGATACAACAAAACATGCTAACCTCTCACCATTACCAATAACAGAGACTACAACGAAACACTTGTTGACCAACTACAGGAATACTGACCTCAGAGTCTCCAGTCTGCAGTGTGGATCCTCCAGTCCAGCAGAGAGCAGCTTCACTCCTGAATCCTTCAGGTCATTGTTACTCAGGTCCAGCTCTCTCAGGTGTGAGGGGTTTGACCTCAGAGCTGAGACCAGAGAAGCACAGCCTTCCTCTGTGACTAGACAGCCTGACAGCCTGCAAAGAGTCAAATCATATTAAAATCACACTGCTATGCTTTGGTGGTGAAAATAGTGGAAGTATAATTTTTCAACATTTTTCAGATATCAGTGTCCTGAAACCTGCCATATCTATTCGTAAATTAATGTATCATCATTAAAAATGACAAATGATCAAAGTATTGCCTGCAGATAGAAACATATATAGTACAAATATTTGAGTAGACTGACCAGACCAGTTTAAAAGCAGTATCAGTCAAAAGACAGACAGTGAGGTATCAGATTTAGATTGTATTGAGTATACAGTCCACACCATAGCTATTTTGACAGTGAAGCAAACATTTTAAATGTGGCTCTGTACTCCAACATTTTGGATTTCAGATCAAATGTTTCATATGAGGTTACAGTATATAATGTCACCTTTTATTTGAGGGTATTTTAATACATACAGTTGAAGTCAGAAGTTTACATACACCTTAGCCAAATACATTTAAACTCCATTTTTACAATTCCTGACATTTAATCCTAGTAAAAATCCCCTGTCTTAGGTCAGTTAGGATCACCACTTTATTTTAAGAATGTGAAATGTCAGAATAATAGTAGAGAAAATGATTAATTTCAGCTTTTATTTCTTTCATCACATTCCCAGTGGGTCAGAAGTTTACATACGCTCAATTAGTATTTGGTAGTATTGCCTTTAAATTGTTTAACTTGGGTTAAACGTTTCGGGTAGCCTTCCACAAGCTTCCCACAATAAGTTGGGTGAATTTTGGCCCATTCCTCCTGACAGAGCTGGTGTAACTGAGTCAGGTTTGTAGGCCTCTTGCTCGCACACGCTTTTTCAGTTCTGCCCACAAATTTCTATAGGATTGAGGTCAAGGTTTTGTGATGGTCACTCCAATACCTTGACTTTGTTGTCCTTAAGCCATTTTTCCACAACTTTGGAAGTATTGTTGGGGTCATTTTCCATTTGGAAGACCCATTTGTGACCAAGCTTTAACTTCCTGACTGATGTCTTGAGATGTTGCATCAATATATCCACGTAATTTTCCTCCCTCATGATGCCATCTATTTTGTGAAGTGCACCAGTCCCTCCTGCAGCAAAACACCCCCACAACATGATGCTGCCACCCCCGGGCTTCACGGTTGGGATGGTGTTCTTTGGCTTGCAAGCCTCCCCCTTTTTCCTCCAAACATAACGATGGTCATTATGGCCAAACAGTTCTTGTATTGTTTCATCTGACCAGAGGACATTTCTCCAGAAACTACGATCTTTGTCCCCATGTGCAGTTGCAAACTGTAGTCTGGCTTTTTTTAATGGTGGTTTTGGAGCAGTGGCTTCTTCCTTGCTGAGCAACCTTTCAGATTAT
Source organism: Salmo salar (assembly GCF_965601325.2). Taxonomy (NCBI): domain Eukaryota; kingdom Metazoa; phylum Chordata; class Actinopteri; order Salmoniformes; family Salmonidae; genus Salmo; species Salmo salar. The sequence continues at coordinate 378,133 of NW_027675516.1, read as the reverse complement.
GTCGATATAGGGCTTGTTTTACTGTGGATATAGATACTTTTGTACCTGTTTCCTCCAACATCTTCACAAGGTCCTTTGCTGTTGTTCTGGGATTGATTTGCACCAAAGTAAGTTAATCTCTAGGAGACAGAACGCGTCTCCTTCCTGAGCGGAATGGCGGCTGTGTGGTCCCATGGTGTTTAGACTTGCGTACTATTGTTTGAACAGATGAACGTGTTACCTTCAGGCGTTTGGAAATTGCTCCCAAGGATGAACCAGACTTGTGGAGGTCTAGAATTTTTTTTCTGAGATCTTGGCTGATTTCTTTTCATTTTCCCATGATGTCAAGCAAAGAGGCACTGAGTTTGAAGGTAGGCCTTGAAATACATCCAAATGATGTCAATTAGCCTACCAGATGCTTCTAAAGCCATAACATAATTTTCTGGAATTTTCCATGCTGTTTAAAGGAACAGTCAACTTATTGTATGTAAACTTCTGACCCACTGGAATTGTATTACAGTGAATTATAAGTGAAATAATCTGTCGGTAAACAATTGTTTCAAAAATTACTTGTGTCATGCACAAAGTAGATGTCCTAACCGACTTGCCAAAACTATATAGTTTGTTAACCTGTTATGGCTAGGGGGCAGTATTTTCACGGCTGGATAAAAAACGTACCCAATTTAATCTGATTATTAGTCCTGCCCAGAAACTAGAATATGCATATAATTATTAGCTTTGGATAGAAAACACTCCAAAGTTTCTAAAACTGTTTGAATGGTGTCTGTGAGTATAACAGAACTCATTTGGCAGGCCAAAACATGAGAAGATTCTGTACAGGAAGTGGCCTGTCTGACCATTTCTTGAACTTCTTTGCCATCTCTATCCATTACAAAGGATCTCTGCTCTAACGTGACACTTCCTACGTCTTCCATGGGCGCTCAGAGCCCGGGAAAAAGCTGAATGACGTAATTCAAAGACCTGGCTGAAACACACGAGCGCTTTTGCTAAGTGGTCTATCAGAGGACAAAGGGCTTAGGCTCGCGCACTAGCCGCCCCCGTCTTTGTGTTTTTCCCTCTATTTGCCGAAACACAGATTCCCGGTCGGAATATTATCGCTTTTTTACGAGAAAAATGGCATAAAAATTTATTTTAAACAGCGGTTGACATGCTTCGAAGTACGGTAATGAAATATTTAGAAATCTTTTGTCACGAAATGCGCCATGCGCGCGACCCTTATTTACCATTCGGATAGTGTCTAGAACGCACGAACAAAACGCCGCTATTTGGATATAACGATGGATTATTTTGGACCAAACCAACATTTGTTATTGAAGTAGAAGTCCTGGGAGTGCATTCTGACGAAGAACAGGAAAGGTAATCAAACTTTTCTAATAGTAAATCTGATATTGGTGTGTGCTAAACTTGGTGGGTGTCTAAATAGCTAGCCCTGTGATGCCGGGCTATCTACTGAGAATATTGTAAAATGTGCTTTCACCGAAAAGTTATTTTAAAAATCGGACATATCGAGTGCATAGAGGAGGTCTGTATCTATAATTCTTAACATAATTGTTATGTTTTTTGTGAACGTTTATCGTGAGTAATTTAGTAAATTCACCGGAGGTTTGCGGGGGGTATGCTAGTTCTGAACGTCACATGCTAATGTAAAAAAGCTGGTTTTTGATATAAATATGAACTTGATTGAACAAAACATGCATGTATTGTATAACATAATGTCCTAGGGTTGTCATCTGATGAAGATCATCAAAGGTTAGTGCTGCATTTAGCTGTGGTTTTGTTTTTTTGTGACATTATATGCTAGCTTGAAAAATGGGTAGTCTGATTATTTCTGGCTGGGTACTCTGCTGACATAATCTAATGTTTTGCTTTCGCTGTAAAGCCTTTTTGAAATCGGACAGTGTGGTTAGATTAACGAGAGTCTTGTCTTTAAAATGCTGTAAAATAGTCATATGTTTGAAAAATTGAAGTTTTCGGATTTTAGAGGAATTTGTATTTCGCGCCACGCCCATCATTGGATATTGGAGCAGGTGTTCCGCTAGCGGAACATCTAGATGTAAGAGGTTAACAAGAAATTTGTGGAGATGTTCAAAAACACGTTTTAATGACTCCAACCTAAGTGTATGTACACTTCCGACTTCAACTGTATGTGATTGACGATTAAAAATTAAATTCTGATGATGCCATGATTAAGAAAAATCATGAATAAATCATGAATCAGAATGAGTGAAAAAGTTACAGAGGCCACAAAAAAACATGCTAACCTCTCACCATTACCAATAACAGAAGCTACAACAAAACATGCTAACCTCTCACCATTACCAATAACAGAGGCTACAACAAAACAGCTAACCTCTCACCATTACCAATTACAGAGGCTACAACAAAACATGCTAACGTCTCACCATTACTAAAAGCAGAGGCTACAACAAAACATACTAACCTCTCACCATTACCAATAACAGAGGCTAAAACAAAACATGCTAACATCTCACCATTACCAATAACAGAGGCTACAACAAAACATGCTAACCTCTCACCATTAGCAATAACAGAGGCTACAACAAAACATGGTAACCTCTAACCATTACCAATAACAGGGGCTACAACAAAACATGCTAACCTCTCACCATCACCAATAACAGAGGCTACAACAAAACATGCTAACCTCTCACTATTACCAATAACAGAGGCTACAACAAAACATGCTAACCTCTCACCATTACCAATTTATTTATTTCACCTTTATTTAACCAGGTAGGCAAGTTGAGAACAAGTTCTCATTTACAATTGCGACCTGGCTAAGATAAAGCAAAGCAGTTCGACACATATAACAACACAGAGTTATACATGGAGTTAAACAAATGTAACCCTCTCACCAGGCTTGAATATGACTCTCACAATATTAACATATGTAGAGTATCTCAGCAGCATGGGATGTTAGGTGAGAAGGACATCTCCAATATGAATTCCTATTGTAAACTATCTAGGGTTATGACAATAGGGTATTAACTTCAGATGAAATGATTATAGGTTTCTGTTATTGAATCAGGATAAACCATCCCATGCATTAAATTAAAACAATCAATGACTCCACCAAGGCAACATACATAACGTTCCATATGTGTATTAAAACATTTTCAAACACAAATACATGTTCAGACACAACATCAAAAGAAATAAAAAATAAACCCCAATGAGTCGTGCACAACCTGTGTCCAAATTAAGCCCCTCACATTGTGGTTACTCACTACATGGTAGATATTCCCTCAGCTTAGTTTGGCAGTTCCATGCAGGTTTCCTCACCAAGTCCAAGGCAGCACAGCTACCCATGCAGACAGTACTCCTTAGTAACCGATATCCCCATGGCAACACGAACTCGTTAAGCTTCCCAAGCAATTATCTCCCGGTGTCACACGATGCTAGGCTAACCTCTAGGCTGGCTAATACCTCCACGACGAGACGGTAGCTTCAGTCTTTACTAAGTTTTAACTAAATTATAACAACTCTTTTATTAAATAAAACATGTATTTCCCTTCATGTCTTAGTAGCTATGGGTTTTGTTCTACTTCTGTCGTCTTCTTTTATAATTTTTCTTCACCAACCGTCCTGAGGTAAAACGTCCATCCTTTCATCAACGTCTTTTTCCCTCCCGTTAACCAGGTCAACTCCCATTGGCCACAACTTAACAAGCGACCTTATTGGTCAAAACTTAAACTTCAAAGTAAAACAAACTATTCACTTATACATTAAATAAATATTTCTTCAAAAAGCATAATGCATTAACAACATTACAGATTAGGAGCAATTCAATCATCTTTTATATATAATACCAATTAATTATAACAAATAAACTCAATACTTGGTTCAAACAAGGGTATTACACAAACATACAGTAAATAATACAGTAGAAAAATAAGTCTATATACAATGTGAGCAAATTAAGTGAAATAAGGGAGGTAAAGGCAAAAAAAGGCCATGGTGGCAAAGTAAATACAATATAGCAAGTAAAACACTGGAATGGTAGATATGCAGCGGAAGAAAGTGCAAAGTAGAAATAATGGGGTGCAAAGGAGCTAAAAAAATAAATACAGTAGGGGAAGAAGTAGTTGGGCTAAATTATAGATGGGCTATGTAACAGGTGCAGTAATCTGCTCTGACAGCTGGTGCTTAAAGCTAGTGAGGGAGATAAGTGTTTCCAGTTTTAGAGATTTTTGTAGTTCGTTCCAGTCATTGGCAGCAGAGAACTGGAAGAAGAGGCGGCCGAAGGAGGAATTGGCTTTGGGGGTGACCAGAGAGATATACCTGCTGGAGCGTGTGCTACAGGTGGGTGCTGCTATGGTGACAAGCGAGCTAAGATAAGGGGGGACTTTACCTAGCAGGGTCTTGTAGATGACCTGGAGCCAGTGGGTTTGGCGAGGAGTATGAAGCGAGGGCCAGCCAACGAGAGCGTACAGGTCGCAGTGGTGGGTAGTACAGTGGGGGGGGAAAGTATTTGATCCCCTACTGATTTTGTACGTTTGCCCACTTACAAAGAAATGATCAGTCTATAGTTTTAATGGTAGGTTTATTTGAACAGTGAGAGAGAGAATAACAGCAAAAAATCCAGAAAAACGCATGTCAAAAATGTTATACAATTATTTGCATTTTAATGAGGGAAATAAGTATTTGACCCCTCCGCAAAACATGACTTAGTACTTGGTGACAAAACCCTTGTTGGCAATCACAGAGGTCAGACGTTCCTTGTAGTTGGCCACCAGGTTTGCACACATCTCAGGGGGGTTTTGTCCCACTCCTCTTTACAGATCTTCTCCAAGTCATTAAGGTTTCAAGGCTGACGTTTGGCAACTTGAACCTTCATCTCCCTCCACAGATTTTCTATGGGATTAAGGTCTGGAGACTTGCTAGGTCATTCCAAGACCTTAATGTGCTTCTTCTTGAGCCACTCCTTTGTTGCCTTGGCCGTGTGTTTTGGGTCATTGTCATGCTGGAATACCCATCCACAACCCATTTCCAATGCCCTGGCTGAGGGAAGGAGGTTCTCACCCAAGATTTGACGGTACATGGCCCCGTCCATCGTCCCTTTGATGCAGTGAAGTTGTCCTGTCCCCTTAGGAGAAAAAAAACCCCAAAGCATAATGTTTCCACCTCCATGTTTGATGGTGGAGATGGTGTTCTTGGGGTCATAGGCAGCATTCCTCCTCCTCCAAATACGGCGAGTTGAGTTGATGTCAAAGAGCTCTATTTTGGTCTCATCTCACCACAACACTTTCAGCAGTTGTCCTCTGAGTCATTCAGATGTTCATTGGCAAACTTCAGACGGGCATGTATATGTATTCTTGAGCAGGGGGACCTTGCGGGCGCTGCAGGTTTTCAGTCCTTCACGGCGTAGTGTGTTACCCATTGTTTTCTTGGTGACTATGGTCCCAGCTGCCTTGAGATCATTGACAAGATCCTCCCGTGTAGTTCTGGGCTGATTCCTCACCATTCTCATGATCATTGCAACTTCACGAGGTGAGATCTTGCATGGAGCCCCAGGCCGAGGGATATTAACAGTTCTTTTGTGTTTCTTCCATTTGCGAATAATCGCACCAAATGTTGTCACCTTCTCACCAAGCTGCTTGGCGATGGTCGTGTAGCCCATTCCAGCCTTGTGTAGGTCTACAATCTTGTCCCTGACATCCTTGGAGAGCTCTTTGGTCTTGGCCATGGTGGAGAGTTTGGAATCTGATTGATTGATTGCTTCTGTGGACAGGTGTCTTTTTTACAGGTAACAAGTTGCGGTTAGGAGCACTCCCTTTAAGAGTGTGCTCCTAATCTTAGCTCGTTACCTGTATAAAAGACACCTGGGAGCCAGAAATCTTTCTGATTGAGATGGGGTCAAATACTTATTTCCCTCATTAAAATGCAAATCAATTTATAACATTTTTAACATGAGTTTTTCTGGATGTTTTTGTTGTTATTCTGTCTCTCACTGTTCAAATAAACCTACCATTAAAATTATAGACTGATCCTTTCTTTGTCAGTGGGCAAACGTACAAAATCAGCAGGAGATCAAATACTTTTTTCCCCCACTGTATATGGGGCTTTGGTGACAAAACGGATGGCACTGTGATAGATTGCATTCAATTTATTGAGTAGGGTATTGGAGGCTATTTTGTAAATGACATCGCCGAAGTCGAGGATCATTAGGATGGTCAGTTTTATAAGGGTATGTTTGGCAGCATGAGTGAAGGATGCTATGTTGCGAAATAGCAAGCCAATTCTAGATTTAATTTTGGATTGGAGATGCTTATAGTGAGTCTGGAAGGAGAGTTTACAGTCTAACCAGACACCTAGGTATTTGTAGTTGTCCACATATTCTAAGTCAGAACCGTCCAGAGTAGTGATGCTGGACAGGCGGGCAGGTGCAGGCAGCGATCGGTTGAAGAGCATGCATTTCGTTTTACTTGTATTTAAGAGCAGTTGGAGGCCACGGAAGGAGAGTTGTATGGCATTGAAGCTTGTCTGGAGGGTTGTTAACAAAGTGTCCAAAGAAGGGCCAGAAGTATACAGAATGGTGTCGTCTGCGTAGAGGTGGATCAGAGACTCACCAGCAGCAAGAGCGACATCATTGATGTATACAGAGAAGAGAGTCGGCCCAAGAATTGAAACCTGTGGCACCCCCATAGAAACTGCCAGAGGTCCGGACAACAGGCCCTCCGATTTGACACACTGAACTCTATCAGAGAAGTAGTTGTTGAACCAGGCGAGGCAATCATTTGAGAAACCAATGCTGTTCAGTCTGCTAATAAGAATGTGGTAACTGACAGAGTCGAAAGCCTTGGCCAGGTCAATGAATACGGCTGCACAGTATTGTTTCTTATCGATGGCGGTTAAGATATCGTTTAGGACCTTGAGCGTCACTGAGGTGCAGTTGCTGTTTGAGGTGAAGAAACATTTGTTTTGAGAACCTCCACAACTCATTAGTGGTGGTGCATTAAGACAATCAGAAATACTATCTGACATCCACAAATGGGCACATTTATAGGCCTACATTTGCACACAGGCCAGGTAGACTAGTCCTACTTCTATATGTGTAACCAGGTAGACTAGTCCTACTTCTATATGTGTAACCAGGTAGACTAGTCCTACTTCTATATGTGTAACCAGGTAGACTAGTCCTACTTCTATATGTGTAACCAGGTAGACTAGTCCTACTTCTATATGGGTAACCAGGTAGACTAGTCCTACTTCTATATGGGTAACCAGGTAGACTAGTCCTACTTCTATATGTGTAACCAGGTAGACTAGTCCTACTTCTATATGTGTAACCAGGTAGACTAGTCCTACTTCTATATGTGTAACCAGGTAGACTAGTCCTACTTCTATATGTGTAACCAGGTAGACTAGTCCTACTTCTATATGCGTAATCAGGTAGACTAGTCCTACTTCTATATGCGTATTCAGGTGTGCGTCCTTACTCAACATTGACAGGAGTGTTTCAAACAAAAGACAATTAATAAATTGACAACTGAAGCATCTTGCGGGGTCAGGTCTGGGTGGTCTGCCAGGGGCCGTTTCATTTAGTATCCGTTTGGGTCAGTTGGGGAATGATTGTATTGTCCCATAGTATGTTGTACCGAAGTTGAAAGGGAGTGTAACTTTATGACTATTGTTGGATTCGGGCTAAACTTTGAACATTGAGATATTAACCTGTTACATCTATCTAGATGTTCCGCTAGCGGAACACCGCTCCAATATCCAATGATAGGGCGTGGCACGAATTACAAATTCCTCAAAAATCCGAAAACTTCCATTTTTCAAACATATGACTATTTTACACCATTTTAAAGACAAGACTCTCCTTTATCTAACCACACTGTCCGATTTCAAAAAGGCTTTACAACGAAAGCAAAACATTAGATTGTCAGGAGAGTACCCAGCCAGAAATAATCAGACACCCATTTTTCACCTGACCCCGCAAGATGCGTCAGTTTTGGCAATTTTAGCAAACATAGAAAGGGGCCTATATTGGAGACCAAAAGTCGTCTGGCACACTGCTTAGAGTTTCAACAACATGAATAACTTATTTCTAGCCTACAATCATCGATGTTACTACTAATGTGAAAACAAGACAAAATATGACTATTCTTGCTCATTTTAAGACAAATGTCAAGTAATCATTACATTCATTACAAACGTCAATTGTTGTACAACATCATGGCTCCGCTGTTGGCATCACCTTTTACAGTGGGTTACCGCTGTTGTGGGCCTTTAACCATCTGTATGACTTTGTTGTTCTCACAGGAGAGAGACGTGACTATCGTGGATCCTCTGGGGAGCCTCAACAACCTCATGATGCTGAAGAGGCAGAGAAGAATCTCTCCACATCAGAACACCTCAAGAAACGCCAGCGGAGAACCACAGGGATAAGATCTCACCGCTGCTTTGACTGTGGCAAAAGATGCACCTCATCAGGCATTAAACTACACCGGAGAATTCACACAAGTGATAATTCTCACTGCTGCTCTGATTGTGGGACATTTTTTAAATCTTCATCAGAACTCAAAATACACCTGAGAAATCACACAAAAGAGAAACCTTACTTCTGCTCTGACTGTGGGAAGAGTTTTCCTCTGTCAACCAGCCTGATATCACACCAGAGAACACACACAGGAGAGAAACCTTATAGCTGTGATCAATGTGGGAGGAGTTTTCCTATTTTAATCGCCCTGATATCACACCAGAGAACACACACAGGAGAGAAACCTTTTGGCTGTAATCAATGTGGGAAGAGTTTTACTCTGCTAAGCAGCCTGATATACCACCAGAAAACACACACGGTAGAGAAACCTTATAGCTGTGCTCAATGTGGGAAGAGTTTTACTTGTTCTAGCATGCTGACTAGACACCATAGAACACACACAGGAGAGAAACCTTATAGCTGTAATCAATGTGAGAAGAGATACTCTAGTAAAAGATCTCTGATTAAACATCAGAAAATTCATGGAGTTGTTTCATGATATCAATGAATTAATGTCACAATGTAGAATGTTTTAACATTGTAGTAGGAGTATTTTAATGATGTCTCAATGTAGAATGTTTTAACATTGTAGTAGGAGTATTTTAGTGATGTCACAATGTAGAACCCTAAACGTTTGTCCCCTGTTCTATTGATTTCAACATGATATGGATATTAGCCTCAGGGGGAAAATCCAGGCTCTGAAATGGAAGAGTTACTATTTATGAGATTTAATAAAAATTGACTAACAAAAAAAGAGTTCTGTTACACTTACCATGTTGGTGACCCACTTGAATCAAAATGCAACACTTCAAAAGGTAGCTAGCTGTTTTCTACAAGTTGTCCTCTAACCAGGGATGTACACATTACTCCCAGATTCCATGTGGTTTTTGAGCTGTTAGTTTTAACAGGACGTGCAACCTCATCTCCTTCCTCTCACACAGTTGATTTCAACATGATATCGATGAGTGATGACAAATAAGTGTTGCATTCCTTTGTTTAGCGATCCCTAAATTTAAATGCATCACTCCAAAATGTAGTTGACTGTCTTCTGCAGGTTGTCCTCTAACCAGTGAGGTAAAATATATCTCCCATTTCCATGTGTTTTTATTTGTGTTAGTTTCAACAACAGTACAACCTGATTTCCCCCCTGACGATATCAGTGATTTATTGCTACTTGTCAAAAAAATACAAGTAATATGATTATTGTGGCAGATGTTTGTGTATATAGCATATTATATGTTTAGTTTTTCAATATATCACAAACTGTTTCTGCGTATTTGTTATTGAAAACTGTGTTTTGACATTGGGGCTATCCCATCTAGCAAAATGTCTTTGAAAAGAAGCCTATGCCCGATGTCATATATTCGTTCGGTTGTAGTTAAATTACTTGAAAACAACTTAATTTCAACGTACTTCCAAGTAGCCTAGTGGTTAGAGCGTTGAGCCAGTAACCAAAAAGTTGCTGGATCGAATCCCCGAGCTGACAAGGTAAAAATATGTTGAACCCACTGTTCCTAGGCCGTCATTGTCGATAATAATTTGTTCTTAACTGTTAAATAAAGGTTAAATGAAAAGTGGACGAGAGTTCTAGAAGCTAGTGATTTTTCGGATTCTATAAAGAATAAAATGAAATAAATAATACTATTGTATATTATTATTTAGAAATACGTGTTTTTTTCTATTTTTTAATTGTTGACAGCCAGTAGACACCATGTTTATATTGGTGAAGGTGAAGCATTGTAGTTGATTATAATGAGAAATGGAAGTTGTTTTCTGTTGGTGGTGAGCAAACTTGTCCAACAAAAATATATGATATATTTGTTGTCTTAAGGGGGAAGGTGTTACAGGCTTTGGTTTTTCCATTTATGTTTTGAGGTTGAACTTTAGCTCGTTAGCACGTCTAGCTCGTTAGCACGTCTAGCTCGTTAGCACGTCTAGCTCGTTAGCACGTAGGACGCACTGATTGGTGTCACCTCGTTAATCAGCATGTGTTACACCTGTGCTGGCTTGTCCATCTCGTTAGTGGGAAGGTGTTTCACCTGAGCTGGTCCAGGTTCTATTTAAGAGTGTCTGGCCCAGTGCTCCAGTTGTCTTGATACATGTGGAGAGTCAACACCTTTAGTTGCTCCACCTTTTTGGTTTGCTTCCTGTCTTTAAGTTTGGTGTGGGTTTTTCTTTTGTTTGCCTCTTCTTGGGCAGATTTAGTGGGTCTCATGGTGGGTGTCTTTTAGGTCCCAGTTGTTGTTACTAGTCAACTTCCAGTGGACACCCCCATAGTGTCTTTCAGAGCCCCTCCTAAAAAACAAGTTATATTTTGGGTTGGATATTGCATCATATTGTTGATATTTTAATCAATGGCATTTCCTTACAATGCTCATTAGTCTTTCAGTTGTTATTATTGTTTTTTATCCTCATATTTGTGTACTAAATATTTCTGATTATTTTCATAGTTTTTTCCTGTGAAGCCATTGTGTTCCATCCATGTCTGAAATGTGCTGTATAAATAAAGCTTGATTTCATTTGAACATATTGTAAAACAAATGAACCCAATGACTGACCAATCAACACTCTTGGGAAACCAATTAACAGATATGTACAAAAGCAACATATATCCATCTTAGTATGAAAAACAGTATAAATTCAGTATATCTTCCACTGTCAAAATGTATGATATTTAGTATCCCTTTTTTTAAAATCAACAATACGTCAAAGGATTCAACTATTAAAAAACAAACAAAATTATCAAACAGCTCTGCTTATGTCAAACTATTGGTCCACCTTAGTATGAAAAACAGTATCAATCCCACTTTTCTTTTCCAGCCTGCTGAAGGCGTGGTGGAGTGGTAAACACCACCCCCGGCTCTACCAGGGGCTTGAGGTGGTCTCCCACAGCTCTGCTTATGTCATGTTCTGTGGCCTTGCTGTTCCATTTCTTGACTGCCCCTGCAACACAGAAACACATTTAGTTATATTATATAAAACACTCAAAGTAATGGATATGGAGCATCTATGGCCTCAGTTACACCTGGCACCTAAATGTGACTTCTGTCATCTGATCACTCCAAGCTGCATTAGGTTCAGATCTACCAGGATGGGCTTTTGATATAGTCTGGATGCAGTCAGGCCACTGAATATGCATAAGCAATGTAAAGAGATGTTGGGAAAAGTACATTATACACAAATGACCTTCGTAATATCAAAGAACAAATGTGTGTACCTGAGGGGAAATTAACTTTCATACAGCCAAAAGGGGTGAGAAATTACACCAATATCAGTGGACAATTTGCACTAATGTAAATGAACATAGATGGAACATATTCCCTTTTGCTGACGTGATGAACCACTAAGGGGACATAAATATTTACCATCTAAACCATGTGTGACCTCTCACCTCTCTGGCTGTAGAAGTGTTCTCCCTAACCAGTCCCTCAACAGCTCTCTGACTGAGCTCCACCCTCACTGGGTCTTCAGAGGAGAGGAAGGCTGAGGAGGGATGGAAGGATGAATGGATCAGTCAGTCAATAAAGTGTAGAACTGCTGTCTATGCTGTCTGACTAAATCACTATTTTAGTAGTTCATTAAAGTAAATAAGGCTTTATGACTGCTGAATACCAACTATCAATCACTTAGATCATGTATTTTCAGGTAGAGATACATCCTTGGGACGTCCATAGCCTATTGAAGTTGACATTTAAAATGGTTAAGGTAGGGGTTAAGGTTAGGGTTTAGGGTAGGGATGTCCCAAGGATCCCAGATAGCATTGACCATTGTGCATTCTTCTGTCTCTTTTACATAGCAGGTGATGGGTTCTGACTTCTGAACTTGAAAATATTAAATATCCTTATTATGTGAAATTGAATGAAACAATGTATGTTGATGCTGATATGATGTACAATATTCCATGATGTTTCTATATGATAACAATAGAGTAATATATTTAATATGTCATATACTATTTTTTAACAGTTTCACTAATTAATTTTAATTAACTTAATCATTATGATTCAACATCAGTTCACCGTCTCACCTCATACTGTATTGGAGCAGCAGCAGCTGACTGCCCGGTTCAACATCAGTTCACCGTCTCACCTCATACTGTATTGGAGCAGCAGCAGCTGACTGCCCAGTTCAACATCAGTTCACCGTCTCACCTCATACTGTATTGGAGCAGCAGCAGCTGACTGCCCAGTTCAACATCAGTTCACCGTCTCACCTCATACTGTATTGGAGCAGCAGCAGCTGACTGCCCGGTTCAACATCAGTTCACCGTCTCACCTCATACTGTATTGGAGCAGCAGCGGCTGACTGCCCGGTTAGACATCAGTTCACCGTCTCACCTCATACTGTATTGGAGCAGCAGCGGCTGACTGCCCGGTTAGACATCAGTTCACTGTCTCACCTCATACTGTATTGGAGCAGCAGCAGCTGACTGCCCGGTTCAACATCAGTTCACCGTCTCACCTCATACTGTATTGGAGCAGCAGCAGCTGACTGCCCGGTTAGACATCAGTTCACCGTCTCACCTCATACTGTATTGGAGCAGCAGCGGCTGACTGCCCCGTTCAACATCAGTTCACCGTCTCACCTCATACTGTATTGGAGCAGCAGCGGCTGACTGCCCCGTTCAACATCAGTTCACCGTCTCACCTCATACTGTATTGGAGCAGCAGCAGCTGACTGCCCGGTTCAACATCAGTTCACCGTCTCACCTCATACTGTATTGGAGCAGCAGCGGCTGACTGCCCCGTTCAACATCAGTTCACCGTCTCACCTCATACTGTATTGGAGCAGCAGCAGCTGACTTGATCGTTGATACTAATCATCATGTTTGAATCTGAGAGTAAATAGAGCCGACTACACTCTAAAAATGAAGGGTTCAACTGGAGTTGTTCTCAGATCCCCTAAGAACCGTAGGGTTCTTGGTCAATGAAAAACAGCCCCAAAAGGTTCTTCAAAGAACTTGTTAGAAGGTGGGTTCATCGAGGAACCTCCGTTGTTGCTGGACTTCTTCCGGGAACTTCGCAATTACAACTGAAAACGATGGTGACAAGTTTGGATGCGACAACAGTTAAAAAGGTTAAGTTGGGTTGATGTTTGGCTCTGAATATGTCTCGAAATCATTTATTATAATAATATAACATACTAATAATGAATAACGAAGACAATGATAGTTTTCTGTGAATATCTTCCATAACGTTACTATAGTTAATGAACGTAAATATTAGAAAGCCGGGTTTGACCGTCGGCGTTGTATGAGCTACAGTACAGTACCGTTAGCTAGCTAGCTAACGTTATGTCCTAACTAGGCACAACTAGGTTTGGTTTATTTCCTCAACTATATTCTTTCCCATATATTGTATATCGTTTCCATAAAGCCAACATGGTTTCCAATCTAGAGCAGTTCTCACTTTTGTGATAATAAACTAGCTAACGTTAGCTTCGTTAACTAACTAACTAACTAACTAACTAACTAAGGACGGTGACCAATCCAGACGAGATGTTACAACGAACTGAATCGTCAATGGAGGTCTTCCTCTTTATATAGGCTGCTACAGCATGCAATACTATTAACTCACAAGGGGGCTTAACGTTACATGTACAATACTATCCCATTTAGGAAACGTTACATGTACAATACTATCCCATTTTGGAAATGTTATTGTACAATACTATCCCATTTTGGAAACGTTACATGTACAATACTATCCCATTTTGGAGACGTTACATGTACAATACTATCCCATTTTGGAAATGTTACATGTACAATACTATCCCATTTAGGAAACGTTACATGTACAATACTATCCCATTTTGGAAACATTACATGGACAATACTATCCCATTTTGGAAACGTTACATGGACAATACAATCCCATTTTTGGAAACGTTACATGTACAATACTATCCCATTTTGGAAACGTTACATGGACAATACTATCCCATTTTGGAAACGATACATGGACAATACTATCCCATTTTGAAACGTTACATGTACAATACTATCCCATTTTGGAAACGTTACATGTACAATACTATCCCATTTTGGTAACGTTACATGTACAATACTATACCATTTTGGAAACGTTACATGTCCGCCCCCTTGTGGAGGGAAATTAATATCTTAGATGGTAGCTGTAGATGGGATTCAAATGCATAATGGTATTAATACAGTGTCTAGACTACCTCTTTTGTATAAATGCCCTTCAGAATCCAAACACAGTATTGCCACGCAGCAAAATGTTGAGTATAATCTTTCAAGTCAGCCTGATAAAATATTGAACAATTTGTGTACAAAGATATCTTGAAATGTGATATTATGCCTGTATGACAGTACTGTTACTGTATGGCAGTACTGTATTGGCTAGTGCTTTCTCCAATATGTTCTTCCATTTTACATTATATTATTTGTCGATGCCATTTATCTTTCAATATTCATTTAAAAAAATATATATATATATATATATATATATATATATTTTAATACTTGTAAGACTATTCTTTGACACATTTTCTCTTCCTTTGAAACTCTTATAGGACAGAACATGGACACAATGCAATTGGGATCAAGAAGAAGGTACAGATATGTTGTAGGACAGCTGCATTTGAAGTGTACATTTAACCTGCATAGCAGTCAATACAAACTGACGTCTATTAGCATACAAATGTGTGCAAATGATCTTTTCAGATCTTCTCAGAAATGAATCAAGTCCATGGAATGGATATAGACAAAAAGATAATTCAAGGACTATTAGAGGTAGAGAGGCGAGGCAGGGGTGAGGACATCATCCTGCTATTTTGACAGTCCCTGAAGGACAATACAGAAGAGGGATTTGCTCTTATTCCTTCCTTTTCTCTAATGTATTTTGTAATGAAATTAGCAAGTGTAGTAAGATCATTGCTTTACTTTACTAGGACTGGAGACCACAGCAGCGATTCTGCTCTTGCCCTACCTCTTCAATGAGGACCCCAGTGGCCTTTATGTCCGTGACAAGGTATGTCTATGCACCAATCATCTGTTTCTTCATAAACATAGGTGTGCATGCTTATATAAAACTACAGCTGAACATTTGTTATGTTCTTTGTTAATTGTTTGTGTATTAATCTTTTCTTACTTTTGTTGACACAGATTTTCACCGCTCTTCACTCCTTTACTGCACATCGGTGGAAATCCATTTCACCATGAGAGTGAAATCCCGCTGGCCTTTGATGGGGAGAACATCCAGGCCCTCGAGGACGTCCCCATGGGACTTGGAGCTCTGCTACGGCTGGATTTTTTATTTTCCCTTAAATTTCCCCAAAATGTCAGAAGAACACTTATGTTGTTAAGTTACTGTGTTCTGGGGATAAGATAAGTTGGGATGAAGTTACCAGGGCCGGTCATAAAGATGGAAAACTTACTAACATAACTAAGTGGATATGATATACACACTAAAGCTGAAAAATCTGTATTTAGCATCAAGTCTACAATATTGTTAGTTTACCTGTGATTCACTCCAGTTTCATCGAACTGCCCAGACTTTGTATTTTCTCAACTGCGATACCAACTCCAGTCAGCAGATGGCGATGTGCATCTTTCAGGTGATTCTGCCACTGTGACGTATAATCTAGTGGATGGGACGATTCTTCAGCATCAACAGCTAGTCAGCCACCTTGGTTCACTCTAACTTTATGGAAAAAGGTTTATTCAATAAATCTAGCAACTCCTCTCATACTGGGAAGAACCCCCCCCCGGCCTTAAGGGCAGTTTATTTCAAAAGTAGTACCTGGACGGAGAAAATCCAATAAGCGTTTTATAGTTACATCGTTAGGGTAACTTAACCTAAAGTGGACACACTCCCATCAGTTTCTGAGACAACTGCCCAGACTTTATAGACAGTTTAATAATGCTTAAACCTCATCTTTATCAAATGATCCATTAAAGATACCAACTCAAAACCTACGTTCGTCTACATATGGGTTGTTTAAATTGTATCTAATTATATTCCCAGTATTACTTCATCAAATCTCTAGTAATCATTATACACACATACAATTCATCATATTTTCATATATTCACAGAATCCATATAAAACGTAAGAAATTCTCAGGTAGTCACGACAACCATTCCATTTGCTTTTTCAGGGACTCTCCATAGCAACGAAGCATCTCTCCAAACATCCTCCCAGCAGAACCAAAAATAAACTTTAGTTTCCCAGACAATGACCATGCGATCCTCAACAGTTCTCTAACCTCCCAGAAACCACGGCAAAATCAAGCCTCCCAGGAACTATAGACCTTCCGCTGCTTTCTAAAATATCATCCCGCTTATTATCCATATTTCAATCATCTGATTAAGCATATTTCTATATGTTACTATCCAGACGACAGATTAAGACTCATATCACAGTCACACAACTCTCATATCACAGTCACACAACTCCCATATCACAGTCACACAACTCTCATATCACAGTCACAACTCTCATATCACAGTCACACAATGCTATTCCCAAACATACCTAATCAATTAGTTGTTTTTCAACAATATTTTAACCTGCAGGAATATTTCCACATTTCTATCTAATGGTTAGTTCCTAGGATAATGAAACTCATACATTTACATCTTTCAATACTTCTAAAATGGGGTCCAGGTTTAAAACAATTACAGGTGCACCTTAATATCTTACACTATATCATAAATGGTCTTAAATAGTAAACACAGATTCTAGTTCTCATCCAGTTTACAGAGATAGCTGACTCAGCCTCAGAGCCTCCTGACTGGGCCCTGTTTACACCTCCACACAGGAATACACACTCAGAGCCTACGAGGATTTTCTAAAAACTAAACTTTGTGTTTCGCTCACCTCTTTCTTTTTTTAAACTACGTTCGAGATGTGGTATCCACTCGGCTCACTGCCTCTCAGATCAAAGGTGGGTCCATTTGCTCCGTTCTCTAAGTGTGGTCTCACTGAGATCCCAAGTTAGAGGAATCCCTTGTGGACCATTTACCCAGGTCACCAGGAGCGCTCACCAAGTCAAGATTCACATCCCCATACGTGGTGGTTAATTTCTTTAATATCAATTGAGACAAACTTATCACACAAGTCAGAGTTATTCTAAAACTAAATCTTTATTCACTTACTAATACGGAAGCAGGTCAAAACAACACACACATATAAAGTGAATCAATTGAGTGCTCTACGATAAATGATGGCTGGTCGACGAATCTTGAGAGCCACGATACAAATGTACAAAGGTATTTTACAGCCAAGATACACCCCTTTCAACCTAAATGACCAACAACAGATATATAGAACGGGTCACAAGGTTAAGATTTGTATGAAAGATACTTATAATTCTCAGCAGACAGTATCTGCTGTAAAAACAGTACTCTTTGTGTAGAGACCAGGGTCTGGCCCTGAGGTCATCTCTCCCTGGTACCATATAGAACAGAAACATTAACTCATGTTCTGGAATGCAGTCTCTTTAGGTTTTATCACCCAAAAGACATTGTAAATCTCCTGTCAGTGTTTTCTCCCAGAGGCCCATCCTCAGTAGAACACACAGACACAATAGTTCTAAGAACCCTCTATTCTGTTGCATAAAACAACCATTTGATGCAATAAAAGTATTATAACATAATCTTGCCGTTTTGCTCAGTGTCCACTGAAAGTTGACTAGTAACAACAACTGGGACATAAAAGACACCCACCATGAGACCCACTAAATCTGCCCAAGAAGAGGAAAACAAAAGAAAAACCCACACCAAACTTAAAGACAGGAAGTAAACCAAAAAGGTGGAGCAACTAAAGGTGTTGACTCTCCACATGTATCAAGACAACTGGAGCACTGGGCCAGAC
Organism: Salmo salar; assembly: GCF_965601325.2. Lineage (NCBI taxonomy): Eukaryota > Metazoa > Chordata > Actinopteri > Salmoniformes > Salmonidae > Salmo > Salmo salar. The sequence goes on along the minus strand of NW_027675516.1, from coordinate 359,791 downwards.
ACTCTTAAATAGAACCTGGACCAGCTCAGGTGAAACACCTTCCCACTAACGAGATGGACAAGCCAGCACAGGTGTAACACATACTGACTAACGAGGTGACACCAATCAGTGCGTCCTACGTGCTAACGAGCTAGACGTGCTGACGAGCTAGACGTGCTAACGAGCTAAACGTGCTAACGAGCTAGACGGGCTAACGAGCTAGACGGGCTAACGAGCTAGACGTGCTAACGAGCTATACGAGCTGACGGAGCTAGACGTGCTAACGAGCTAGACGAGCTAACGGAGCTAGACGTGCTAACGAGCTAGACGTGCTGACGAGCTAGACGGGCTAACGAGCTATACGTGCTAACGAGCTAGACGTGCTAAAGTCCAACCTCAAAACATAAATAGAAAAACCAAAGCCTGTAACACCTTCCCCCTTAAGACAACAAATATATCCTATATTTCTTTTGGACAAATTTGCTCACCACCAACGGAAAACAACTTCCATTTCACATTATAATTATTTGTTTCTCCTTTTTCTTTCTATAGAATCCTAAATCCCACTAGCTTCTAGAACACTCGTCTTCCTAAAACTCACTAGATTCTAGAACTCTCGTCTTCCTAAAACTCACTAGATTCTAGAACTCTCCTCTTTCTAAATCCCACTAGCTTCTAGAACACTCGTCTTCCTAAATCCCACTAGCTTCTAGAACTCTCGTCTCCTTGGAACGAGCCCAAACAAAACTCATCTCCAATACGGAAAAACGTGCAGTCAAAATAAATAAAGATCCATAGCAACGCACTAGCTAAACGCAAAACACAAATCTTATATCCATTTGGGGGGAAATCAGGTTGAACCTGCTCTTGAAACTAACACAACAAAACAAAAAACACATGGAAATGGAGATATCTTTCACCTCACTGGTTAGAGGACAACCTGCAGAAGACAGTCAGCTACATTTTGGAGTGATGCATTTAAATTTAGGGGTCCCTAAACAAAGGAACACAACACTTATTTGTCATAACTCATCGATATCATGTTGAAATCAATTGTGCCGAGAGGAAGGAGATGAGGTTGCACGTCCTGTTAAAACTAACAGCTCAAAAACCACACAGAATCTGGGAATAGTGTGTACATCCCTGGTTAGAGGACAATTTGTAGAAAACAGCCAGATACATTTTGATTCCAGTGGGTCACCAACATGGTAAGTGTAACACAACTCTTTTTGTGTTAGTCACTTTTTGTTAAATCTCATAAATAGTAACTCTTCCATTTCAGAGCCTGGATTTTCCCCCTGAGGCTAATATCCATATCATGTTGAAATCAATAGAACAGGGGACAAACGTTTAGGGTTCTACATTGGGACATCATTAAAATACTCCTAATACAATGTTAAAACATTCTACATTGTGACATTAATTCATTGATATCATGAAACAACTCCTTCATGTATTTTCTGATGTTTGATCAGAGGTCTTTTATCAGAGAATCTCTTGTCACATTGACCACAGCCAAAATATTTCTCTCCTGTGTGTGTTCTCTGGTGCACTGTCAGATATCCAGATAGACCAAAACTCTTCCCACATTGACCACAGCTATAAGATTTCTCTCCTGTGTGTGTTCTCTGGTGCACTGTCAGATTGCTAGATTGACCAAAACTCTTCCCACATTGATCACAGCTATAGGGTTTCTGTCCTGTATGTATTCTCTGGTGCACTGTCAGATTGCTAGATTGACCAAAACTCTTCCCACATTGACCACAGCTAAAAGGTTTCTCTCCTGTGTGTGTTCTCTGGTGTAATGTCAGAGAGCCAGATGTAGTAAATCTCTTCCCACATTGAGTACAGCTAAATGGTTTCTCTCCTGTGTGGATTCTTTGATGAATTTTAATGCCTGATGAGGTGAATCTCTTCCCACAGTCAGAGCAGCTGTGAGTTCTCTTCCCTGTGGATCTCTGCAGGTGTTTCTTGAGGAGTTCTGATCTGGAGAGACTCTTCTCTGCCTCTTCAGCATCATGAGGTTGCTGAGGCTCCCCAGAGGATCCACGATAGTCACATCTCTCTCCTGTGTGAACAACAAAGTCAGACAGATGATTAAAGGCCCACAACAGCAGAAATCCACTGTAAAAGGTGATGCCAACAGCGTAGCCATGATGTTGTACAACAATTGACATCTGTAATGAATGTTAGAATTATTTGACAATTGTCTTAAAATGAGCAAGAAAAGTAATATATTGTCTTGTTTTCACATTAGTAGTCACATCAATGATTGTAGGCTAGAAATAAGTTATTAAAGTTGATGAAACTCTAAGCAGTGTGCCAGACGACTTTGGTCTCCAATATAGGCCCCTTTCTGTGTTAGCTAAAATTGCGGCACGAGGGCAAAGCACACAATTTGATTGTAGAAACTCCTCCCCACTAATGAGGAAACCACTAGTTATGGATGTAGTATATCTGGTAATGAGGAAACCACTAGTTATGGATGTACTATATCTGGTAATGAGGAAACCACTAGTTATGGATGTAGTATATCTGGTAATGAGGAAACCACTAGTTATGGATGTAGTATATCTGGTAATGAGGAAACCAGTAGTTATGGATGTAGTATATCTGGTAATGAGGAAACCAGTAGTTATGGATGTAGTATATCTGGTAATGAGGAAACCACTAGTTATGGATGTAGTATATCTGGTAATGAGGAAACCACTAGTTATGGATGTAGTATATCTGGTAATGAGGAAACCACTAGTTATGGATGTAGTATATCTGGTAATGAGGAAACCACTAGTTATGGATGTAGTATATCTGGTAATGAGGAAACCACTAGTTATGGATGTAGTATATCTGGTAATGAGGAAACCACTAGTTATGGATGTAGTATATCTGGTAATGAGGAAACCACTAGTTATGGATGTAGTATATCTGGTAATGAGGAAACCACTAGTTATGGATGTAGTATATCTGCTAATGAGGAAACCACTAGTTATGGATGTAGTATATCTGGTAATGAGGAAACCACTAGTTATGGATGTAGTATATCTGGTAATGAGGAAACCACTAGTTATGGATGTAGTATATCTGGTAATGAGGAAACCACTAGTTATGGATGTAGTATATCTGCCTGGAGCAAAAATGGTGAGAAAAGATTTTAGTTTTTCACAATGTATTCTGAAAGTGAATGGGGGAAACTCAGGGGAGTAACCTCCATTTCCAGGTTGATGATGAGTTCATTTCACACTACTTTGAATTATAATTGTAAGACTCATTTGAATCTCCTGCTTAATATGTTTGTGTTATTGTCGCAAATCAACTGCTTTATACTTAAAAAACACTTCAACCAGTAAAATGCTCTTTGGCTTTTCCATCAGCCTGACAATGAGGGTTTGTACACTCTTTGCCAAATTGGCCCATAACTTCACCTAACAACAATCATACCTATGTAATGAACGAAGAAGCACTTTGGTTGTTGTTGCATGACACACATAGTGTCCTCTAGGACCCATAACAATAACATAGACCTACTGTAGGACCCATAACAACAACATAACAATTATTTTAAGAATTATAGATACAGAATTCCTTTATGCAATCGCTATGTCCGATTTTAAAATAGCTTTTCGGTGAAAGCACATTTTGCAATATTCTGAGTAGATAGCCCGGCCATCACAGGCTAGCTAATTTGACACCCACCAAGTGTGGTACTCACCAAACTCTGATTTACTATGAGAAAAATTGGATTACCTTTGCTGTTCTTCGTCAGAATGCACTCCCAGGACTTCTACTTCAATAACAAATATTGGTTTGGTTCCAAATAATCCATAGTTATATCCAAATAGTGGCGTTTTGTTCGTGCGTTCAAGACACTATCTGATGGGTAAAGGAGGGTGCGTGCCCGGCACGTTTCGTGACAAAAAAAATCAAAATATTCCATTACCGTACTTCGAAGCATGTCAACCGCTGTTTAAAATCAATTTTGATGCGATTTTTCTCGTAAAAAAGCGATAATATTCCGACCGGGAGTCGTTGTTTTCGTTCAAAGACTGAAAATGAAAACATGGAGTCGTCTCGTGCACGCGCGCCCCAGTCTCATTGTTCTCAGATCGACCACTTACCAAATGCGCTACTGTTTTTCAGCCATGGCCTGCAAAGTCATCATTCAACGTTCTGGCGCCTTCTGAGAGCCTATGGGAGCGCTAGAAACTGTCACGTTATGCCAAATAGTGTTTTATGACAAACCATTTTTTACCAATCCGTCGAGGCACCAACTTTGAGAAGAAAACAAAGGTTTCAAACCAATTCATGAATTGCCTCAATCTGTTTAAAACAATAATTTTGACATCATGGATGAATTCTATAATATACTATATATCCTAGAAACCTGGTTAAACTATCATTATGACATCATGGATGAATTCTATAATATACTATATATCCTAGAAACCTGGTTAAACTATCATTATGACACCATGGATGAATTCTAGAATATACTATATATCCTAGAAACCTGGTTAAACTATCATTATGACATCATGGATGAATTCTATAATATACTATATATCCTAGAAACCTGGTTAAACTATCATTATGACACCATGGATGAATTCTAGAATATACTATATATCCTAGAAACCTGGTTAAACCATCATTATGACCTCATGGATGAATTCTAGAATATACTATATATCCTAGAAACCTGGTTCAACTATCATTATAACATCATGGATGAATTCTAGAATATACTATATATCCTAGAAACCTGGTTAAACCATCATTATGACATCATGGATGAATTCTAGAATATACTATATATCCTAGAAACCTGGTTAAACTATCATTATAACATCATGGATGGATTCTAGAATATACTATATAGCCTAGAAACCTGGTTAAACCATCATTATGACCTCATGGATGAATTCTAGAATATACTATATATCCTAGAAACCTGGTTAAACTATCATTATGACACCATGGATGAATTCTAGAATATACTATATATCCTAGAAACCTGGTTAAACCATCATTATGACCTCATGGATGAATTCTAGAATATACTATATATCCTAGAAACCTGGTTCAACTATCATTATAACATCATGGATGAATTCTAGAATATACTATATATCCTAGAAACCTGGTTAAACCATCATTATGACATCATGGATGAATTCTAGAATATACTATATATCCTAGAAACCTGGTTAAACTATCATTATAACATCATGGATGGATTCTAGAATATACTATATAGCCTAGAAACCTGGTTAAACTATCATTATGACCTCATGGATGAATTCTAGAATATACTATATATCCTAGAAACCTGGTTAAACTATCATTATGACATCATGGATGAATTCTAGAATATACTATATAGCCTAGAAACCTGGTTAAACTATCATTATGACATCATGGATGAATTCTAGAATATACTATATATCCTAGAAACCTGGTTAAACTATCATTATGACATCATGGATGAATTCTAGAATATACTATATATCCTAGAAACCTGGTTAAACTATCATTATGACATCATGGATGAATTCTAGAATATACTATACAGCCTAGAAACCTGGTTAAACTATCATTATGACATCATGGATGACTTCTAGAATATACTATATAGCCTAGAAACCTGGTTAAACTATCATTATGACATCATGGATGAATTCTAGAATATACTATATATCCTAGAAACCTGGTTAAACTATCATTATGACATCATGGATGAATTCTAGAATATACTATATATCCTAGAAACCTGGTTAAACTATCATTATGACATCATGGATGAATTCTAGAATATACTATATATCCTAGAAACCTGGTTAAACTATCATTATGACATCCTGGATGAATAAATTTGAGTGGTTACACTTCTCCTTCCCCCATCCCTCAGCTGTTTACCAAACCAAGCCTCTGGGCAGCCATTTTGTTACTGTTTAAAAAACCCACACAACCCAGCAATCTGCAGTTCATACAATAACAAAGCTGTAATTCCACCACTGTTTTGGTAATAAGATGATGATGGGGTTGGAGAAATGTAACTAATCTCAAATTCATAGACAGACCTGCGGATGCAAGGACTGACCATCCATGATATCAACATTATAGTTTTAACCATGTTGAGGCTATACAGTGTTGATTTACATTGTTTCTAAACATTGGAGTAAAAAAAGCTCATTTGGGGTTCTGATGGCGTATGACAGTTGAACTAAGCTCATGAGGCATGTGTTATATTCTTCAAGAATCAATGGCTATAAATAAATAATTAAAAAGTCCAAATATGGATGTAAAAATTGCAGATTTCCCCTTTAACACCAAACATCAGTTCAACAACTGCAGAGTTTGTGCCTCTGTATTTAAGACAGTACTTACTAGTGTTAATCAGGGCATGTTCATCGTTAAAACCATTGGATGCCTTATGATGCGTTTGGGAAACCGGGCCCAGATATCCAGATTCTTCCTCTTCTTCCTTCTTCGATGTGACAGTCATCTCCCCCTCCTCATCTTTCACTCCAAAAACTGCATCCTCCCCCTCCTTCACTCTGAACACTTCCTCTTCTTTCACAGTAACATCCTCCTCCTCCTTAACTCTGAACACGTCTTCCTCTTCTTTCACTGTAATGTCTTTCTCTTCTTCTTTCACGGTAACAGCCTCACCCTCTACTTGGTTTTGTATTGAAACAGCCTCCTCTTCCTCCTCCTCTTTGACGAGAGCTTCTTTCTCCGTCCAGCAGACCTCATCTTCTTTAGCAGGAGGAGAGTAGCTTAGTGAACGCATGGTCGGAGATGTTAGCTAGCTAGGCTAATGCTAACTTAACCAGCCCGCTAGCTGACTAATAACAACAACACCGTAAATATGAAATTAAATCTGCTAACTAACTAGACGACAGAAGTGGGTTTAAAACACAGTGGCTAATATACACTAAAGCATCTAAAGAGCTTTATTGTTCGGCTATTTTGTCTAGCAAGCTACCGTGGTGTCTGACTAACTGTTGTTGCTGTTGAAAGAAGCGTTCCGTCCACTACATTATACGTCACACCAACAGCATTACCTTAAATTCCCACACCGCCATCTGCTGACTGGAGTGGGTAACGCAGTTGAGTAAAATGATTATTTTATTGTCAGACAAAAAGTTAAAGTGTAGGAAGCATGAGTTTTTACTCGCCAGTGTAACAACACAGTGTGGTTAAAGACTTAGTAGCCTAGTTGTAGTCACGATATGGTTACCTATAAGTACAAACAGCTATGTTTTTGCATTATTACAAATTGATTAACTTATTTCGGGAAATCTTCTAAACTACCCACAATGCACTATTTCCCAACGTCATATGTATTATCAACTCTATGCTACCGAGTTTGTATGCCAGTGTAACGGTGTAATGAAGTTACATTTAAAAAAAAATGTATTTAACCTTTATTTAAACAGGCAAGCCAGCTAAGGACAAATTCTTATTTACAATGACGGCCAAACCCCTGCCAAACCCTAACCCAGGCGATGCTGGGCCACTGTGCGCTGCCCTATGGGACTCCCAATCCGGCCTGTTATGATACAGCCTAGTTTTGAACCAGGGTCTGTAGTGACACCTCTAGCACTGAGATGCAGTACCTTAAATCGCTGTTTGTGTGTTTACATTACAGTCAGTGATAAAGGATGTTATTCTGGGTAACCCAATGTGATTCTGGGTAACCCACAGCAGATTTCTGGAGAAATTGGAAATTGAGTGGTCCTGGGATAGAAATGTATGAAGTTGACATTACATCATAAAATCCCCCTTTTACATCATAAATTAGCAATTTATGTTTTAGTAACTTCTGTTGTTGGTTTGGCCTCTCTTTATATGTTATTTGCCGAATCTCAGTTTTCCATGTGGGTTTTATGCTGAAGTTCCCTCTATCAAGTTGGTAGCAAACTGGAAAATGCATCATCTTCAGAATGCTATTTATATCCTGTCACTACTGATCATTCATCCACACTGCATCTTCTTTAGGAGAGCTATTTATATCCTGATCATTCATCCACACTGCATCTTCTTTAGGAGTGCTATTTATATCCTGATCATTCATCCACACTGCATCTTCTATAGGAGTGCTATTTATATCCTGATCATTCATCCACACTGCATCTTCTTTAGGAGTGCTATTTATATCCTGATCATTCATCCTCACTGCATCTTCTATAGGAGTGCTATTTATATCCTGATCATTCATCCACACTGCATCTTCTTTAGGAGTGCTATTTATATCCTGATCATTCATCCACACTGTGTGTCTCATCAATGCAGGTAATTTATGACATGTATAAAGTATGTGTTTTATAAACTCATGAACACCAGCCAGTTTAAATCAGTCAGCCAGTGACCATTTACCCACAATGCAGCATGGATTTGATGCTCTCGAACACGGCCAGTGGTTTAGTAGATGACAAAAAGGCCACACTGCGCATGCGATTCGGTGCTCAAACCTGTTGAACCTACATTGCCGTTCAAAAGTTTGGAGTCAATTAGAAATGTCCTTGTTTTCCATGAAAACATTCATGAAATGAGTTGCATAATGAATAGGAAATATAGTCAAGTCTTTGACAAGGTTTTAAATAATGATTTTTAATTGGAATAATAATTGTGTCCTTCAGACTTTGAATCCTCCATTTGCAGCGATTACAGCCTTGCAGATCTTTGGCATTCTAGTTGTCAATTTGTTGAGGTAATCTGAAGAGATTTCACCCCATGCTTCCTGAAGCACCTCCCACAAGTTGGATTGGATTGATGGGCACTTCTTACGTATCATACGGTCAAGCTGCCCCCACAACAGTTCAATAGGGTTGAGATCCGGTGACTGTGCTGACCACTCCATTATAGACAGAATACCAGCTGAATGCTTCTTCCCTAAATGGAGCTGTGCTTTGGGTCATTGTCCTGGTGTAGGAGGAAGTTGGCTCCAATTAAGCACCGTCCACGGTATGGCATGGCTTTGCCCTGTATAAATCTCCCACTTTACCACCACCAAAGCACCCCCAGACCATCACATTGCCTCCACCATGCTTGACAGAAGGTGTCAAGCACTCCTCCAGCATCTTTTCATTTTTTCTGGAACTCACGAATGTTGTTGTTTGTGATCCGAACACATCAAACTTAGATTCGTCTGTATATAACACTTTTTTCCAATCTTCCTCTGCCCAATGTCTGTGTTAGTTTGCCCATCTTAATCTTTTCCTTTTTTTAAAACGGTCTGAGATATGGATTTTTCTTTGCAACTCTGCCTAGAAGGCCAACATCCCGGAGTCGCCTCTTCACTGTTGACGTTTAGACTGGTGTTTTGCGGGTACAATTTGATTAAGCACCTAGTTGAAAACTTGTGAGGCGTCTGTTTCTCAAATTAGACACTAATGTACTTGTCCTCTTGCTCAGTTGTGCACTGGGGCCTCCTTCCATTCTGGTTAGAGCCAGTTTGCGCTGTTCTGTGTAGGGAGTAGTACACAGCATTGTACGAGATCTTCAGTTTCTTGGCAATTTTTTGCATGGAATAGCCTTCATTCCTCAGAAATAGAATAGACTAACAATTTTCAGAAGAAAATGATTTGTTTCTGGCCATTTTGAGCCTGTAATCGAACTCACAAATGCTGATGCTCCAGATACTCAACTAGTCTAAAGAAGGCCAGTTTTATTGCTTCATTAATCAGAACAACAGTTTTCAGCTGTGCTAACATAATTGCAAAAGGGTTTTCTAATGATCAATTAGCCTTTTAAAATGATAAACTTGGAGAATATAAAATATATAATATATCTTGATTTGTTTAACACTTTTGTTGGTTACTACATGATTCCATATGAGTTATTTCATAGTTTTGATGTCTCCACTATTATTCTACAATGTAGACAATAGTTAAAATAAAGAAAAAACATTGAATTTGGAGGTGTGTCCAAACAATTGACCGGTACTGAATATGCATTGTGGAGGAGAACTGATCTTAGATCTGTACAAAGGCATAACATTTACACCAGGAACAACTGTCTGTGTTAAAAAGGCCCAGCTGGATTGAATTGAGCCATTTAAAATGACATATTTGAATGTCAAATGATTTGTTCTGTTTGTCAATACAAGACAGGGCCTGTGGAGGCTTGGCCTATTAGTGGTAGATTTGGGGGAGAATTTGAGTTGGAATAGTGATAGATTTTTGGAGGGACCCTTGTCACTACAGCCAATCAGCGAGCAGCTTCCCTTCCCCCACACCGTAGGCAGTTCTGTTAATCACAACACTTCCCCTGCTTTCCTCAACAATGGAAAAGCCCACTGAACTAAAGCCTTGACATTTCAGATCTTTTTTAAAAGATTGGGGAATTTTTTACAATTAGGAAATAATATGTCATGTTTTACTAGTACCTCAGCCGGCATTGTGAATGGTTAGGAAATAATATGTCATGTTTTACTAGTACCTCAGCCAGCATTGTGAATGGTTAGGAAATAATATGTCATGTTTTACTCGTACCTCAGCCAGCATTGTGAATGGTTAGGAAATAATATGTCATGTTTTACTCGTACCTCAGCCAGCATTGTGAATGGTTAGGAAATAATATGTCATGTTTTACTCGTACCTCAGCCAGCATTGTGAATGGTTAGGAAATAATATGTCATGTTTTACTCGTACCTCAGCCGGCATTGTGAATGGTTAGGAAATAATATGTCATGTTTTACTCGTACCTCAGCCAGCATTGTGAATGGTTAGGAAATAATATGTCATGTTTTACTCGTACCTCAGCCAGCATTGTGAATGGTTAGGAAATAATACGTCATGTTTTACGAGTACCTCAGCCAGCATTGTGAATGGTGTCTGAGGCGGTGACATACTAGACCATGGCAGTAAATCTAATACTTAGGTGTTTTTAGGCATGAAAGGTCTGGGGTGGTTCTGTGGTTATAAGTTACATCTCTGGCCATGCTGGCAGGGTCTGAATCAAACCCAATATCCAGTAGGATTGATCTGTTTGATCCATTTGTTTGTTTCAGTTTCCAGTAGTTGAATCCTTTAACATATTGTTGATTTCAACATTTTTTCATTTTCAACAAATGAACTGGGTTGGTTGAAAAGTGATACTTAAACTTACATACCAGCACTATTTTGACATAGTGGAAGATATACTGTTTTTCATACTAAGATGGACCAAGATACGTGATGCTTTTGCACATATTTGTTCATTAGTTTTGCAAAAGTCTGCTGATTGTCAGTCATTGGGTTCATTAGTTTTATATGTTCAAATCAAGCTTTATTTATACAGCATATTTCAGACATGGATGAAACACAATGGCTTCACAGGGAAAAGAAAACAAAAAAACAATGAAAATAAACAGCAATATTTACCACAAACATAAGAGGATAAAAAAAATGAAGAATAACAACTGAAAGACTAATGAGCATTCTAAGGAAAATTAATTGATTACAATATTAACAATGGATGTTATATTCAACCATAACGAGATGGACAAGCCAGCACAGGTGTAACACATTGACTAACTGAGGTGACACCAATCAGTGCGTCCTACGTGCTAACGGGCTAGACGGGCTAACGAGCTAGACGTGCTAACGAGCTAAAGTCCAACCTCAAAACATAAATGGAAAAACCAAAGCCTGTAACACCTTCCACCTTAAGACAAAAAATATATCCTATATTTTTGATGGACAAGTTTGCTCACCACCAACAGAAAACAACTTACATTTCATATTAAAATCAACAAAAATGCTTCCCTTCTACAATATAAACATGGTGTCCACTGGATGTCAACAATTAAAAACACGTATTTCTAAATAATAATATACAATAGTATTATTTTTTTCTCCTTTTTCTTTCTATAGAATCCTAAATCCCACTAGCTTCTAGAACTCTCCTCTTCCTAAAACTCACTAGATTCTAGAACTCTCGTCTTCCTAAAACTCACTAGCTTCTAGAACTCTCGTCCCCTTGGAACGAGCCCAAACAAAACTCATCTCCAATACGGAAAAACGTGCAGTCAAAATAAATTGTGATCCATGGCAACGGACTGGCTAAACACAAAACACTAAACTTTTTAACTGCCCACCCTTGAGACAATCAGCAACCAAGTTGTCCTCACCACAGACATGTCTGATTTCAAGAGGAAACTCCTGCAATATCCATAGTAACTTTCCACCTCACTGCAGAGCTTCTCTCTCTTTTCAGTGTTCACTAGATAGGCATGTTGTTGGATCGGGGCCCAGTCCCCAATGTCATGCTCTAGTACACTTGGGTTGGCACATCTGAGAATTAACCCTGATATTCTAAAAGCAGGGCAACAGTGATGCATTTACATTTAAGGGTCGCTGAACAAAGGAACACAACACTTATTTGTCATCACTCATCGATATCATGTTGAAATCAATTGTGCGAGAGGAGGGAGATGAGGTTGCACGTCCTGTTAAAACTAACAGCTCAAAAACCACATGGAATATGGGAATAATGTGTACATCACTGGTTAGAGTACAATTTGTAGAAAACAGCTAGCTACATTTTGAAGTGTTGCATTGTGATTCCAGTGCGTCACCAACGTGGTAAGTGTAACAGAACTCTTTTTTTGTTAGTCACTTTTTGTTAAATCACATAAATAGTAACTCTTCCATTTCAGAGCCTGGATTTTTCCCCCTGAGGCTAAAATCAATTGAACAACAAACGTTTAGGGTTCTACATTCTGACGTTATTGAAATACTCCTACTACAATGTTAAAACATTCTACATTGTGACATCATTAAAATACTCCTTCTACAATGTTAAAACATTCTACATTGTGACATTATTTCACTGATATCATGAAACAACTCCTTCATGTAGTTTCTGATGTTTGATCAGAGATCTTTTATCAGAGTATCTCTTCCCACACTGATCACAGCTATAAGGTTTCTGTCCTGTGTGTGTTCTCTGGTGTTTAGTTAGACAGCTAGATGTAGTAAAACTCTTCCCACACTGATCACAGCTATAAGGTTTCTCTCCTGTGTGTGCCCTCTGGTGTGCCGTCAGACAGCCAAACGTACTAAAACTCTTTACACATTGATCACAGACATAAGGTTTATCTCCTGTGTGTGTCCGCTGGTGTACTATCAGGCTGTTTAGCTGAGTAAAACTCTTCCCACATTGATTACAGCTATATGGTTTCTCTCCTGTGTGTGTTCTCTTGTGTATAGTTAGATAGCTAGATGTCGTAAAACTTTTCCCACATTGATTACAGCCATAAGATTTCTCTCCTGTGTGTGTCCGCTGGTGTACTATCAGGCTGTTTAGCTGAGTAAAACCCTTCCCACATTGATCACAGCCAAAAGGTTTCTCTCCAGTGTGTATCCTCTGGTGTGATTTCAGAGTTTGTAGCCGAATAAAACTCTTCCCACATTGATCACAGCCAAAAGGTTTCTCTCCTGTGTGAATTCTTTGATGTATTTTAAGGCCTAGTGAAGAGTTGAATATTTTCCCACAGTCAGAGCAGCAGTGAGATTTCTCTCCTGTGTGAACTCGCTGGTGTTTCTTGAGGAGTTCTGATCTGGAGAGACTCTTCTCTGCCTCGTCAGCATCATGATGTTGTTGAGGATCCCCAGGATCCCAATAGTCCCGTCTCTCTCCTGTGAGAACAAAGTCAGGCAGATGGTTAAAGGTCCACAACAGCAGAAATCCACTGTTTATTTGAGGTAAAAGGTGATGCCCAGAGCGTACCCATGAAGTTGTACAACAATTGACGTCTGTTAAAATATTTGACAATTAAGACAGTCAACTTACCAACAATCATATTTTGTCTTGTTTTCACATTAGTAGAAACTAGAAAAGTTTTTAAAGTTGTTGAAACCCTAAGCAGTGTGCCAGATGACTTTTGGTCTCCAATATTGGCCCCTTTCTGTGTTTGCTAAAATTGCGACACGAGGGCGATGCGCACACAAAAATGATTGCAGAAACACTTCCCTGCTAATGAGGAAACCACTAGTTATGGATGTAGTATATCTGGTAATGAGGAAACCACTAGTTATGGATGTAGTATATCTGGTAATGAGGAAACCACTAGTTATGGATGTAGTATATCTGCTAATGAGGAAACCACTAGTTATGGATGTAGTATATCTGGTAATGAGGAAACCACTAGTTATGGATATAGTGTATCTGGTAATGAGGAAACCACTAGTTATGGATGTAGTATATCTGCCTGGAGCAAAAAATAGTGAGCAAAGATTTTAGTTTTCACAATGTATTCTGAATATTACAGCACAAGATCAGGAGTGCTACTCAAGGAAACTCACATTAAGCTCTGTGTCTATTCACTAATTCACCACCGTGGGGGAAAACTCAGGGGAGTTCTCATAGGCTGACAGCAAATATAGCCTCCATTTACAGGTTGCTTATGAGTGCATTTCACATTAAATATGGATTATAATTGTAAGACTCGCTTGAATCACCTACTTAATATGTTTGTGTTATTGTCGCATATCAACTGATTTATACTTAAACACTTCAACCAGTAAAATGCTCTTTGGCTAGCTTTAACATCAGCCTGACAATGAGGGTTTGTACACTAAGTGTTTAACAAATTGGCCCATAACTTCACCTAACAATAACATAGACCAACTGTAAGACCCATAACTTCACCTAACAACATAGACCTACTGTAGGACCCATAACTTCACCTAACAACAACATAGACCTACTTCACCTAAGACTATATATAATTTTATATTTCAGGTGAAACATGGAAACTAACATGTCTTTGTCATGACATTTCATAACCTGATCACCAGATCATTTTGTGAATAATCCCACTAGGCTACTCTGTAATGTGTTGTCATTCTAAATGTCCTGAATAAAGGAAAATAGCTCTGTGTGTTGTACAATAGCCTATCCATCAAGGAACAGTTCTCTACACATTATGAGCTAAGTATCTCTGTGCACAAACAGAGTAATGAGACCCTACTGTAAATCAGCCAGACAGTAACACATTATAAACATCGATTTGTTTGGGATGTTGGATCCAACGTGGAGCACGGCATAACTGTCTTTACCAGAGTAATGAATGAAGAAGCACTTTGGTTGTTGTTGCATGTCGTGATGTTTGTCATGTGACTGTCATTCAGAAAATGATTTCCTGGATCAGCTGATGATAGTTGAACATGTGACTGTAACTAAACAGCTACAGTATTAAGAATGATGTGTAATTATTGAAGAACGACGTTAATGACAGTATCTATTTGGGTGTTGTAAATAAAGTTAAGGTGACTCTCGGTTAGAACCATTGGATTTAGCAAACTCTGAAATTATTTAGGATTTCTGTGCCCATAAAAACTGTTTTGCCAGCGTAACATAAGGAGACACTAAATGTTACGTAGGTAGAGAGCATTTCAGAGATCTGAATACAAACAACTGTCCTAACAGGACAATAACCTAAACCACAAGGCCAAATCTACACTGGAGGAGCTTACCAAGATGACATTGAATGTTCCTGAGTGGCCTAGTTACAGTTTGGACTTAAATCATCTTGAAAGTCAATGGCAAGACTTGAAAATGGCTTTCTAGCAATGATCAACAACCAACTTGACAGAACAGGAAGGATTTTAAAAAGAATAATGAATATTCACATGAAGATCAGCCTCCTATTGGATGACATCACGACTTCCCATCAAGCCAACTCCTTGGAGGCCTTACTATGACATCACTCACTCCTTCTAGTTTGCAGTTGTCTAAAAAAGCACTATTTTGCCCAAAACATTTATTTGTTTCCCATTAGTGTGTTTATACTTTACTGTATTTATATCACTTTTCAACAGGAAAGGACGTCATGAACAATTCATACAGTACAACAACATATTCAAGTGTAGAATGCCCTTTTTAAAATCACACATTAGTTCAACAACTGCAGAGTTTGTGTCCCTGTTTTATAAGATAGTACTCACTGTATTTACTGGTGTTAATCAGATCAATGTCCCTGTTTTATTAGATAGTAATCACTGTATTTACTGGTGTTAACCAGATCAATGTCCCTGTTTTATTAGATAGTACTCACTGTATTTACTGGTGTTAACCAGATCAATGCCCCTGTTTTATTAGATAGTACTCACTGTATTTACTGGTGTTAACCAGATCAATGCCCCTGTTTTATTAGATAGTACTCACTGTATTTACTGGTGTTAATTAGATCAATGCCTCTGTTTTATTAGATAGTACTCACTGTATTTACTGGTGTTAATCAGATCAATGTCCCTGTTTTATAAGATGGTACTCACTGTATTTACTGGTGTTAATCAGATCAATGTCCCTGTTTTATTAGATAGTACTCACTGTATTTACTGGTGTTAAATCAGATCAATGTCCCTGTTTTATTAGATAGTACTCACTGTATTTACTGGTGTTAATCAGATCAATGTCCCTGTTTTATTAGATAGTACTCACTGTATTTACTGGTGTTAATCAGATCAATGTCCCTGTTTTATTAGATAGTACTCACTGTATTTACTGGTGTTAACCAGATCAATGTCCCTGTTTTATTAGATAGTACTCACTGTATTTACTAATGTTAATCAGATCTCCAGTCTTCTCTTCTTCGTCCTCCTCTAATGTGACAGTAATCTCCCCCTCTTCATCCTTCATTCCAAAAACGTCTTCATTTTCTTTCACTTCCTCCTCTTCTTTCACAGTAACATCCTCCTCCTCTTTCACTCTGAACGCGTCTTCCTCTTCTTTCACTGAAACGTCTTTCTCTTCTTCTTTCACGGTAACAGCCTCACCCTCTACTTCTTGTTTTACTGTGACATCCTCCTCTTCCTTCTCCTCTTTCACGACAATGTTCAGCCCCAGAGCTTCTTTCTCCGTCCAACAGACCTCTTCTTTAGCAGGAGGAGAGTAGCTTAGTGAGCGCATGGTCGGGGATGTTAGCTAGCTAGGCTAGTGCTAACTTAACCAGCCAGATAGTTGACTTACAACGTAAATATTAAATTAAATGGGGTAGCTAGTTGTTTACACATAAGTATGTCTAAATCACAGTTACAATTAAACCAGGAAAGTGTCTAAAGAACTTGAATGTTCAGACTTTGTCAGCTAGCGAGCTACCGAGGTGGCTGCAGTTGTTGAAGAAGCGTTCCGTCCACTAGATTATACGTCACACTAGAAACATCGCCTGAAAGACACATATCGCCATCTGCTGTCTGGAGGGAGGAAACGCAGTTGAGGAGGGAAAACTATTTTTATTCTTCATTGAATTATAATATTATAAAGCAGTTTAGGGAAACGTTTTTTTCTCTCCATTAAATATTAATATTATATCAACACGTACAAAAAGCAACAAGTGCTGTTTGATTAATTCCGTTTTTTATGAGAATTTAAAACAAACTCTACATCTACTCCACTGTATTTACTGGTGTTAATCAGATCAATGTCCCTGTTTTATGAGATGGTACTCACTGTATTTACTGGTGTTAATCAGATCAATGTCCCTGTTTGACTCAGTCAAAAAACAAGATATCAAAATAAGCACCTAGTTATTAATACCCTTGATAAAGATGAGCAAAAATGTATAAAATAAATCAACTTTACCCACTACCAGGATATTTTAGCCCAAAACCTGGTTACCTCTCTGCTAGGAGGCTGAAACTTGGCCATAAGGGGATCTTTCAGCAAAACAAAGAAACTGTAAATTGGGCACAAAATCAAAAATGTTCTATGGCCAACTCAGTCTTCGGACTTGAACTCCATTGAAAACCTGTGGTTTGAATTGAACAGGGCAGTCCATAAGACAGACTAAATAAATCAAGGACATGGAGAGATTCTGTATGGAGGAAGGGTCTAAGGTCCCACCCAATGTGTTCTCTAATCTCATAAAACATTTCAGTGTCATTATCCTCCCAAGGGGAGAGTGCTGGAGTATTGAAAACATGGGTAGCAATAATTCAGACCCCTGCCTTTTGAGAATTACATGTTAAACTAAATCTCTTTCTCTGAGCAATTGTATTAGTATAAAATAATATAATTTCCCTTTTTTTTGGTGTAACAATACATCATGTAGATGTATATATATAATGAACAGACTAGGTCTATACTGCTCCTACATGGTGTAACAATACATCATGTAGATGTACAGTGGGGGGAAAAAGTATTTGATCCCCTGCTGATTTTGTACATTTGCCCACTTACAAAGAAATAATCAGTCTATAATTTTAATAGTAGGTTTATTTGAGCAGTGAGAGACAGAATAACAACAAAAAAAATCCAGAAAAATGCATGTCAAAAATGTTATAAATTGATTTGCATTTTAGTGAGGGAAATAAGTATTTGACCCCCTCTCAATCAGAAAGATTTCTGGCTCCCAGGTGTCTTTTATACAGGTAACGAGCTGAGATTAGGAGCACACTCTTAAAGGGAGTGCTCCTAACTGTAAAGGGATAATTCCAGTACAGTACATGTGTAAAGGGTGTAGAGGGATAATCCCAGTGCAGTACATGTGTAAAAGGATAATTCCAGTACAGTACATGTGTAAAAGGATAATTCCAGTACAGTACATGTGTAAAGGGTGTAAAGGGATAATTCCAGTGCAGTACATGTGTAAAGGGTGTTGAGGGATTATTCCAGTGCAGTACATGTGTAAAGGGTGTAGAGGGATAATCCCAGTACAGTACATGTGTAAAGGGTGTAGAGGGATAATCCCAGTACAGTACATGTGTAAAGGGTGTAGAGGGATAATTCCAGTGCAGTACATGTGTAGAGGGATAATCCCAGTGCAGTACATGTGTAAAGGGTGTTGAGGGATAATCCCAGTGCAGTACATGTGTAAAGGGTGTTGAGGGATATTTCCAGTACAGTACATGTGTAAAGGGTGTAAAGGGATAATCCCAGTACAGTACATGTGTAGAGGGTGTAGAGGGATAATTCCAGTGCAGTACATGTGTAAAGGGTGTTGAGGGATAATCCCAGTGCAGTACATGTGTAAAGGGTGTAAAGGGATAATTCCAGTGCAGTACATGTGTAAAGGGTGTAAAGGGATAATCCCAGTGCAGTACATGTGTAAAGGGTGTAGAGGGATAATCACAGTACAGTACATGTGTAAAGGGTGTAAAGGGATAATTCCAGTGCAGTACATGTGTAAAGGGTGTTGAGGGATAATTCCAGTGCAGTACATGTGTAAAGGGTGTTGAGGGATAATCCCAGTGCAGTACATGTGTAAAGGGTGTTGAGGGATAATCCCAGTGCAGTACATGTGTAAAGGGTGTAAAGGGATAATTCCAGTGCAGTACATGTGTAAATGGTGTAGAGGGATAATCCCAGTGCAGTACATGTGTAAAGGGTGTTGAGGGATAATCCCAGTGCAGTACATGTGTAAAGGGTGTAGAGGGATTATTCCAGTACAGTACATGTGTAAAGGGTGTAAAGGGATAATCCCAGTGCACTGGTTATTGACTGCAGACTTAAAATGCTGAAAACAGGTCCCTAGTGGAATGACAACAACATGGCTGCTTCTTAAAGAAGAGATGGAGAAAGAGACAGAGATAATCATATACATTGCACATGGACCGTAAGAAATCCTGAATGTATTGAAATGCCTGGGCTCGCAGGGGATGTGTTAATTCATAACCCATCATTTATACCTGTTAATTCATAACCCATCATTTATACCTGTTAATTCATAACCCATCATTTATACCTGTTAATTCATAACCCATCATTTATACCTGTTAATTCATAACCCATCATTTATACCTGTTCATTCATAACCCATCATTTATACCTGTTAATTCATAACCCATCATGTATACCTGTTAATTCATAACCCATCATTTATAACCCATCATTTATACCTGTTAATTCATAACCCATCATTTATACCTGTTAATTCATAACCCATCATTTATACCTGTTAGTTCATAACCCATCATTTATACCTGTTAATTCATAACCCATCATTTATACCTGTTAGTTCATAACCCATCATTCATAACCCATCATTTATACCTGTTAGTTCATAACCCATCATTTATACCTGTTAATTCATAACCCATCATTTATACCTGTTAGTTCATAATCCATCATTTATACCTGTTAATTCAGGGGCGGTTCAGGCAGGCTGGCACGCTCCCTGACCTAACTTGGCAGGAACTAATGGGGATCCATAATAAACCCCAGGAAGAGTAGCTGCTGCCTTGACAGGAACTAATGGGGATCCATAATCAATACAAATACTTGTATCAATATATTTGTGTCTCTTTACTCTTGGATTCTAAAATGCTAATTAGCATCAAAGTAGACGACATGCAAGACTACAAATCCCTGCAAGCTCCTGCATGTCATCTCTAGCCAACACCTTTCACAGAACAGGTCACTGAATTGTCCATTGAAATACATTTTGACACTTTAATCATTGCAACATAAAGGCCTGATTGGTGGAGTGCTGCAGAGATGGTTGTCCTTCTGGAAGGTTCTCCCGTCTCCACAGAGGAAATCCGGAGCTCTGTCAGAGTGAACATCGGGTTCTTGTTCACCTCCCTGACCAAGGCCCTTCTCCCACGATTTCTCAGTTTGTCCAGGCGGCCAGCTCTAGGAAGAGTCTTGGTGGTTCCAAACTTCTTCCATTTAAGAATGATGGAGGCCACTGTGTTCTTGGGGACCTTCAATGCTGAAGACATTTTTTGGTACCTTTCCCCAGATCTGTGCCTCGACACAATCCTGTCTCAGAGCTCTATGGACAATTCCTTTGACCTCATGGCTCGGTTTTTGTTCTGACATGCACTGTAAACTGTGGGATCTTATATAGACAGTTGTGTGCCTTTCCTAATCATGTCTAATCAATTGAATTTACCACAAGTGGACTCCAATCAAGTTGTAGAAACATTTCAAGGAAGATCAATTGAATCAGGATGCATCTGAGCTCAATTTCGAGTCTCATAGCAAAGGGTCTGAATACTTAAGTAAATACATTTGGAAAAATGTTTTTAAAAAATGATTTTGTTTTCTCATTATGGGGTATTGATTATTCAATTATAAAATTATTCAACTTTAGAATAAGGCTGTAATGTAACTAAATGTTTAAAAAGTGAAGGGGTCTGAATACTTAATGAATGCAGTTTTGTACACAGTCATGTGATACGTGGTATAGAAGAGTCCAATCATAGGAGAGTACATGGGAGGCACTATACTGTGTGTCTGCAGGTGTCTATCTGGTCAAAACCACTGTTACAGGTGCCCCTCCACCCTCTGGTGGGATGGATCATGTCTACAGAGAAACCTAGATTCAAATACTTAGATGTGTGTGTATTGGGTATATGTCGTGAAATTGTTAGATATTACTTATTAGATATTACTGCACTGTCGGAGCTAGAAACACAAGCATTTCACTACACCCGCAATAACATCTGCTAAACACGTGTATGTGACCAATAAAATGTGATTTGATTTGAAATAAACGTCCTATTTATCAAAGGTGCTTTTGTCTGGGGTCAAAATGACTCCAAAGGATTTGAATTTGTTAAAAGTCCATATTGATACAGAAACACTAAACCATGATATAGATTTATTAAGAACAAGTTGACTTACAAAGTCATGAAAATTTGGAAGAATTGAATAAACCTCATTTTGGCTATGATAAAAGATATGCTGTTGGCGGGGCTCCCTGCCTGTGCCATTAAACCCCTACAACTCATCCAGAACGCCGCAGCCCGTCTGGTGTTCAACCTTCCCAAGTTCTCTCACGTCACCCCGCTCCTCCGCTCTCTCCACTGGCTTCCAGTTGAAGCTCGCATCCGCTACAAGACCATGGTGCTTGCCTACGGAGCTGTGAGGGGAACGGCACCTCCGTACCTTCAGGCTCTGATCAGGCCCTACACCCAAACAAGGGCACTGCGTTCATCCACCTCTGGCCTGCTCGCCTCCCTACCTCTGAGGAAGCACAGTTCCCGCTCAGCCCAGTCAAAACTGTTCGCTGCTCTGGCACCCCAATGGTGGAACAAGCTCCCTCACGACATCAGGACAGCGGAGTCAATCACCACCTTCCGGAGACACCTGAAACCCCACCTCTTTAAGGAATACCTAGGATAGGATAAAGTAATCCTTCTAACCCCCCCCCCCCCCCCTTAAAAGATTTAGATGCACTATTGTAAAGTGGTTGTTCTACTGGATATTATAGGTGAATGCACCAATTTGTAAGTCGCTCTGGATAAGAGCGTCTGCTAAATGACTTAAATGTAAATGTAAATGTAATATACCTCTGGGGTCAAAATGATCCATGTCAGAAGTATGGTTCAACGCAAATATGTAGTGGGTGTAAAGTTTGTTTTAAATTCTCACTCATTAAAAACGAATCAATCAACACATGCTTCTCTTTGAACGACTTAATGTAATATTAATATTTTATGAAATAAATGAAAAATAAACGTTTGGTTCCTCAACTGCGTTGCTTAGTCCAGTCAGCAGATGGCGATGTGCGTCTTTTAGGTTCAGGCGATGCTGCCAGTGTGACGTATAATCTAGTGGACGGGACGCTCCTTCAACAACAACAGCTAGTCAGACACCTCGGTAGCTTTCTAGCAAACATAGCTACAACATTCACGCTCTTTACACTGGTTTGGTGTATATTAGTCGATGTGTATTAAACACACTTCTGTCGTATGTACTTGTTGGCCCATTTAATTATATATTTACGTTGTTTGTCAGCTAGCTGGTTTGCTAAGTTAGCTTAGAACTAGGCTAGTCGCTAATGCTAACTAGCTAACATCCCCGACCATGAGTTCACTAAGCTACTCTCCTCCTGTTAAAGAGGAGGTCTGCTGGACGGAGAAAGAAACTCTAGTGAAAGAGGAGGAGGAAGAGAAAGATGTTACAATACAAAAACAAGTAGAGGGTGAAGCTGTTAGCGTGAAAGAAGAAGAGAAAGACGTTTCAGTTAAAGAAGAGGAAGAGGCGTTCAGAGTGAAAGAGGAGGAGGATGTTACAGTAAAAGAAGAGGAGGAAGAGAAAGAGGAGGCAGTTTTTGGAGTGAAAGAGGAGGAGGGGGAGATGACTGTCACATTGGAGGAAGAAGAGGAGGTTGGAGATCTGTTTAACACCAGTAAGTACCGTCTCTGCAGTCGTTGAACCAATATGCAGTAAAGGGGTTCTACACTTTAATGTTGTTCTGTAGGAATGGCTGAAGCTACACTGTAACGTGTAGAACATCAAGAGTGGACCATCAACAAAACGTTAACAATTGATCAAATGCATCCAATGACAATGCCTGAAATACTGTAGTCCTCAATATCTCCTATTAGATTAGCCCAAGATGTTCTCTTAAAGGGGCAATCAGCAGTTGTTACATCCATTTAGGGACTTATACATTAATGATATGTACCCATCTGTTTCTTGAAGAAATCACTTATAAATGCCTCATGAGCTTAGTTCAACTGTCGTACCCCATCAGAACCCAAAATATAAGCTTTTATTTACTCCAATGTTTGTCAGTAAATATAAACAAACACTGTATATCCTCAAAACATGGTTAAAACTATAATGTTGATATCATGGATGGTTACATTTCTCCAGCCCCATCCCTCAACTTTTTACTGAAACGGGCAGGGAGTACGCTTTGTTATTGTTTCTACTGCTGATTGCTGCCCCCGTTACTCCTCAAGGTCCAAGGACTGAATGTTATTTTCAGAGGTAGACTGGCTCTGGCAGCTAAAATAGTCAAATAATCCATCTAAATGTGAATCGATTCTCAATTGCGATACGTTTCTAGAAACATAAATCGCTGTACTTTCATATCAATTCAGAATAATTTCACACAATACTTAAATATCACATCAAAATTATTTGAAATAATACTTTCATATCACATCAATTATTTCAAATACTTTCACATCAAAATTATTTCAAATAATACTTTCATATCACATCAAAATTATTTAAAATACTTTCACATCAAAATAATTTCACACAATACTTTCATATCACATCAAAATAGGTAACCAGTCGCGATGCCCCAAACATTGAATGCAAGTCAATTTATAACATTTTTGACATGTGTTTTTCTGGATTTTTTTGTTATTCTGTCTCTCACTGTTCAAATAAACCTACCATTAAAATTATAGACTGATCATTTCTTTGTCAGTGGGCAAATGTACAAAATCAGCAGGGGATCAAATACTTTTTTCCCTCACTGTAACTCCCAATCACGGCCAGTTGTGACACAGCCTGGACTCAAACCAGGGTGTCTGTAGTGACGCCTCAAGCACTGAGATACAGTGTTTTAGACCGCTGCACCACTCAGGGGCCCCAACATCATGTTCTAGTGCTGTCCCCAACTAAAATACATCTTGGTCAACCAAGAGTCATCTGTTCTTTCTACCAATCGATTGGTTGAAATGTTATGTATATTTTTCCATATATAGACACAACCCATGTGTTTTAATAAAATCAACTATATGTACTGAACTGGTCTGATGCTTTAAGCACACTGTTTGACCAAATAATTAAGACACACAAATGACTCGAGGGATGACTCGAACCTTTTCCATTTCGAGTGGCAATTTATCTGACCATTTCTACTGATCTGGTGCCAGTTAGGATTTTCATATGCACATTTTCATGGAAGATTTTAAAATCATTGTCTGTGATTAATCTACATTCTATCTAAATCTAAAAGAAAATTATACAAATCTAAAAGTAACTTTTATTGCCATTGCCAACTATGTAAAAATAGCCTACATAAAACCAACAAATAAAAACATTGCAGCCTGCAGGTAGAAAATATCCTATAAATCACATTTGCTGCACATGGCCTGTCTACAACGAACTTAAAACATATCAACTATCAACTGGGTCCTCCTAAACTTGTGATAGCAAGCTTGCAACATTGTATAAAATATTCTGGGCCTTATTCCCTGCCAGTGAGTTCTGGACAGACACAGCTGTAGGCTATTTGTGCAAAGGATAAGAAGTAATCAGGTCTTTTATGACATTTCCACTGGATCAGAGCATTACATTTTTCCCTTTTATGCTGAGTGTTTATCGAAAGGGTGAGAGCTGGAAATATATTTTTTAAATACTTTGAGGAACTATTCTCATTTGCAATTGATTTTGATTAGACTTTGTTTACTTGCTTTTTGATGTGAAGAAAATAATACTTTGAGAAGCTCCAACTCATTAGTGGTGGTGCGTTAAGACAATCAGAAATACTATCAGACATCCCCAAATGGGCACATTTATAGGCCTACATTTGCACACAGGCCAGGTAGACTAGTCCTACTTCTATATGTGTAACCAGGTAGACTAGTCCTACTTCTATATGGGTAACCAGGTAGACTAGTCCTACTTCTATATGTGTAACCAGGTAGACTAGTCCTACTTCTATATGTGTAACCAGGTAGACTAGTCCTACTTCTATATGGGTAACCAGGTAGACTAGTCCTACTTCTATATGTGTAACCAGGTAGACTAGTCCTACTTCTATATGTGTAACCAGGTAGACTAGTCCTACTTCTATATGTGTAACCAGGTAGACTAGTCCTACTTCTATATGTGTAACCAGGTAGACTAGTCCTACTTCTATATGTGTAACCAGGTAGACTAGTCCTACTTCTATATGGGTAACCAGGTAGACTAGTCCTACTTCTATATGTGTAACCAGGTAGACTAGTCCTACTTCTATATGGGTAACCAGGTAGACTAGTCCTACTTCTATATGTGTAACCAGGTAGACTAGTCCTACTTCTATATGGGTAACCAGGTAGACTAGTCCTACTTCTATATGTGTAACCAGGTAGACTAGTCCTACTTCTATATGTGTAACCAGGTAGACTAGTCCTACTTCTATATGTGTAACCAGGTAGACTAGTCCTACTTCTATATGCGTAATTAGGTGTGCGTCCTTACTCAACATTGACAGGAGTGTTTCAAACAAAAGACAATTAATAAATTGACAACAATCTTGCGGGGTCAGGTCTGGGTGGTCTGCCAGGGGCCGTTTCATTTAGTATCCGTTTGGGTCAGTTGGGGAATGATTGTATTTCCCCATAGTATGTTGTACCGAAGTTGACCAACTGAAAGGGAGTGTAACTTTATGACTATAATTACTGTTCCCTGAAGGAGGGAAACGAGGTACAACACCTGTTTGGCCCCACCCCTTCCTGGGTCGGTGAAGAGCGATATTAAATTGAATATGACCTAAGGCTCGTATTTCTGTGTGTTATTATATTATAATTAAGTCTATGATTTGATATTTGATATAGCAGTCTGACTGAGTGGTGGTAGGCAGCAGCAGGCTCGTAAGCATTCATTCAAACATTCATTCAAACAGCACTTTCCTGCGTTTGCCAGCAGCTCTTAGCAATGCTTGAAGCACAGCGCTGTTTATGACATCAAGCCTATCAACTCCTGAGATTAGGCTGGCAATACTAAAGTGCCTATAAGAACATTCTGGGTGGCAGGGTAGCCTAGTGGTTAGAACGTTGGACTAGTAACTGAAAGGTTGCAAGTTCAAATCCCCGAGATGACAAGGTACAAATCTGTCGTTCTGCCCCTGAACAGGCAGTTAACCCACTAAAGGTAAGAAAATATATAAATTAAATAAATAAATAAAAATGTATATGAATTTCAAATGATATAGAGAGAAATAGTTATATGTTAAAAGCTTTTTTACATGGCACATATTGCACTTTTACTTTCTTCTCCAACACTGTGTTTTTGCACTATTTAAACCAAATGGAACATGTTTCATTATTTATTTGAGACTAAATAGATTTTATTGATGTATTATATTAAGTTAAAATAAGTGTTCATTCAGTATTGTTGTAGTTGTCATTATTACAAATATATATAAAAAATCGTCCAATTAATCGGTATTGGCTTATTTTGGTCTTCCAATAATCGGCATCGGCATTGAAAAATCATAATCGGTCGACCTCTACTATGTTATCGTTGGTGATGTTATGGGTGGACCTCTACTATGTTATTGGTGGTGATGTTATGGACCTCTACTATGTTATTGGTGGTGATGTTATGGGTGGACCTCTACTATGTTATTGGTGGTGATGTTATGGACCTCTACTATGTTATTGGTGGTGATGTTATGGGTGGACCTCTACTATGTTATTGGTGGTGATGTTATGGGTGGACCTCTACTATGTTATTGGTGATGATGTTATGGGTGGACCTCTACTATGTTATTGGTGGTGATGTTATGGACCTCTTCTATGTTATTGGTGGTGATGTTATGGGTGGACCTCTACTATGTTATTGGTGGTGATGTTATGGACCTCTACTATGTTATTGGTGGTGATGTTATGGGTGGACCTCTACTATGTTATTGGTGGTGATGTTATGGGTGGACCTCTACTATGTTATTGGTGGTGATGTTATGGGTGGACCTCTACTATGTTATTGGTGGTGATGTTATGGGTGGACCTCTACTATGTTATTGGTGGTGATGTTATGGACCTCTACTATGTTATTGGTGGTGATGTTATGGACCTCTACTATGTTATTGGTGGTGATGTTATGGGTGGACCTCTACTATGTTATTGGTGGTGATGTTATGGACCTCTACTATGTTATTGGTGGTGATGTTATGGACCTCTACTATGTTATTGGTGGTGATGTTATGGGTGGACCTCTACTATGTTATTGGTGGTGATGTTATGGACCTCTACTATGTTATTGGTGGTGATGTTATGGACCTCTACTATGTTATTGGTGGTGATGTTATGGGTGGACCTCTACTATGTTATTGGTGGTGATGTTATGGGTGGACCTCTACTATGTTATTGGTGGTGATGTTATGGACCTCTACTATGTTATTGGTGGTGATGTTATGGGTGGACCTCTACTATGTTATTGGTGGTGATGTTATGGACCTCTACTATGTTATTGGTGGTGATGTTATGGACCTCTACTATGTTATTGGTGGTGATGTTATGGGTGGACCTCTACTATGTTATTGGTGGTGATGTTATGGACCTCTACTATGTTATTGGTGGTGATGTTATGGGTGGACCTCTACTATGTTATTGGTGGTGATGTTATGGGTGGACCTCTACTATGTTATTGGTGGTGATGTTATGGACCTCTACTATGTTATTGGTGGTGATGTTATGGGTGGACCTCTACTATGTTATTGGTGGTGATGTTATGGACCTCTACTATGTTATTGGTGGTGATGTTATGGGTCTCTACTATGTTATTGGTGGTGATGTTATGGGTGGACCTCTACTATGTTATTGGTGGTGATGTTATGGACCTCTACTATGTTATTGGTGGTGATGTTATGGGTGGACCTCTACTATGTTATTGTTGGTGATGTTATGGACCTCTACTATGTTATTGGTGGTGATGTTATGGACCTCTACTATGTTATTGGTGGTGATGTTATGGGTGGACCTCTACTATGTTATTGGTGGTGATGTTATGGACCTCTACTATGTTATTGGTGGTGATGTTATGGGCCTCTACTATGTTATTGGTGGTGATGTTATGGACCTCTACTATGTTATTGGTGGTGATGTTATGGACCTCTACTATGTTATTGGTGGTGATGTTATGGGTGGATCTCTACTATGTTATTGGTGGTGATGTTATGGACCTCTACTATGTTATTGGTGGTGATGTTATGGACCTCTACTATGTTATTGGTGGTGATGTTATGGGTGGACCTCTACTATGTTATTGGTGGTGATGTTATGGACCTCTACTATGTTATTGGTGGTGATGTTATGGGTGGACCTCTACTATGTTATTGGTGGTGATGTTATGGGTGGACCTCTACTATGTTATTGGTGGTGATGTTATGGACCTCTACTATGTTATTGGTGGTGATGTTATGGGTGGACCTCTACTATGTTATTGGTGGTGATGTTATGGACCTCTACTATGTTATTGGTGGTGATGTTATGGGTGGACCTCTACTATGTTATTGGTGGTGATGTTATGGACCTCTACTATGTTATTGGTGGTGATGTTATGGGTCTCTACTATGTTATTGGTGGTGATGTTATGGGTGGACCTCTACTATGTTATTGGTGGTGATGTTATGGACCTCTACTATGTTATTGGTGGTGATGTTATGGGTGGACCTCTACTATGTTATTGGTGGTGATGTTATGGGTGGACCTCTACTATGTTATTGGTGGTGATGTTATGGACCTCTACTATGTTATTGGTGGTGATGTTATGGGTGGACCTCTACTATGTTATTGTTGGTGATGTTATGGACCTCTACTATGTTATTGGTGGTGATGTTATGGACCTCTACTATGTTATTGGTGGTGATGTTATGGGTGGACCTCTACTATGTTATTGGTGGTGATGTTATGGACCTCTACTATGTTATTGGTGGTGATGTTATGGACCTCTACTATGTTATTGGTGGTGATGTTATGGACCTCTACTATGTTATTGGTGGTGATGTTATGGGTGGACCTCTACTATGTTATTGGTGGTGATGTTATGGGTGGACCTCTACTATGTTATTGGTGGTGATGTTATGGACCTCTACTATGTTATTGGTGGTGATGTTATGGACCTCTACTATGTTATTGGTGGTGATGTTATGGGTGGACCTCTACTATGTTATTGGTGGTGATGTTATGGGTGGACCTCTACTATGTTATTGGTGGTGATGTTATGGGTGGACCTCTACTATGTTATTGGTGGTGATGTTATGGGTGGACCTCTACTATGTTATTGGTGGTGATGTTATGGGTGGACCTCTACTATGTTATTGGTGGTGATGTTATGGACCTCTACTATGTTATTGGTGGTGATGTTATGGACCTCTACTATGTTATTGGTGGTGATGTTATGGGTGGACCTCTACTATGTTATTGGTGGTGATGTTATGGACCTCTACTATGTTATTGGTGGTGATGTTATGGACCTCTACTATGTTATTGGTGGTGATGTTATGGACCTCTACTATGTTATTGGTGGTATGTTATGGGTGGACCTCTACTATGTTATTGGTGGTGATGTTATGGACCTCTACTATGTTATTGGTGGTGATGTTATGGGTGGACCTCTACTATGTTATTGGTGGTGATGTTATGGACCTCTACTATGTTATTGGTGGTGATGTTATGGGTGGACCTCTACTATGTTATTGGTGGTGATGTTATGGGTGGACCTCTACTATGTTATTGGTGGTGATGTTATGGACCTCTACTATGTTATTGGTGGTGATGTTATGGGTGGACCTCTACTATGTTATTGGTGGTGATGTTATGGACCTCTACTATGTTATTGGTGGTGATGTTATGGGTGGACCTCTACTATGTTATTGGTGGTGATGTTATGGACCTCTACTATGTTATTGGTGGTGATGTTATGGGTCTCTACTATGTTATTGGTGGTGATGTTATGGGTGGACCTCTACTATGTTATTGGTGGTGATGTTATGGACCTCTACTATGTTATTGGTGGTGATGTTATGGGTGGACCTCTACTATGTTATTGGTGGTGATGTTATGGGTGGACCTCTACTATGTTATTGGTGGTGATGTTATGGACCTCTACTATGTTATTGGTGGTGATGTTATGGGTGGACCTCTACTATGTTATTGTTGGTGATGTTATGGACCTCTACTATGTTATTGGTGGTGATGTTATGGACCTCTACTATGTTATTGGTGGTGATGTTATGGGTGGACCTCTACTATGTTATTGGTGGTGATGTTATGGACCTCTACTATGTTATTGGTGGTGATGTTATGGACCTCTACTATGTTATTGGTGGTGATGTTATGGACCTCTACTATGTTATTGGTGGTGATGTTATGGGTGGACCTCTACTATGTTATTGGTGGTGATGTTATGGGTGGACCTCTACTATGTTATTGGTGGTGATGTTATGGACCTCTACTATGTTATTGGTGGTGATGTTATGGACCTCTACTATGTTATTGGTGGTGATGTTATGGGTGGACCTCTACTATGTTATTGGTGGTGATGTTATGGGTGGACCTCTACTATGTTATTGGTGGTGATGTTATGGGTGGACCTCTACTATGTTATTGGTGGTGATGTTATGGGTGGACCTCTACTATGTTATTGGTGGTGATGTTATGGGTGGACCTCTACTATGTTATTGGTGGTGATGTTATGGACCTCTACTATGTTATTGGTGGTGATGTTATGGACCTCTACTATGTTATTGGTGGTGATGTTATGGGTGGACCTCTACTATGTTATTGGTGGTGATGTTATGGACCTCTACTATGTTATTGGTGGTGATGTTATGGACCTCTACTATGTTATTGGTGGTGATGTTATGGACCTCTACTATGTTATTGGTGGTGATGTTATGGGTGGACCTCTACTATGTTATTGGTGGTGATGTTATGGACCTCTACTATGTTATTGGTGGTGATGTTATGGGTGGACCTCTACTATGTTATTGTTGGTGATGTTATGGACCTCTACTATGTTATTGGTGGTGATGTTATGGACCTCTACTATGTTATTGGTGGTGATGTTATGGGTGGACCTCTACTATGTTATTGGTGGTGATGTTATGGACCTCTACTATGTTATTGGTGGTGATGTTATGGGCCTCTACTATGTTATTGGTGGTGATGTTATGGACCTCTACTATGTTATTGGTGGTGATGTTATGGACCTCTACTATGTTATTGGTGGTGATGTTATGGGTGGATCTCTACTATGTTATTGGTGGTGATGTTATGGACCTCTACTATGTTATTGGTGGTGATGTTATGGACCTCTACTATGTTATTGGTGGTGATGTTATGGGTGGACCTCTACTATGTTATTGGTGGTGATGTTATGGACCTCTACTATGTTATTGGTGGTGATGTTATGGGTGGACCTCTACTATGTTATTGGTGGTGATGTTATGGGTGGACCTCTACTATGTTATTGGTGGTGATGTTATGGACCTCTACTATGTTATTGGTGGTGATGTTATGGGTGGACCTCTACTATGTTATTGGTGGTGATGTTATGGACCTCTACTATGTTATTGGTGGTGATGTTATGGGTGGACCTCTACTATGTTATTGGTGGTGATGTTATGGACCTCTACTATGTTATTGGTGGTGATGTTATGGGTCTCTACTATGTTATTGGTGGTGATGTTATGGGTGGACCTCTACTATGTTATTGGTGGTGATGTTATGGACCTCTACTATGTTATTGGTGGTGATGTTATGGGTGGACCTCTACTATGTTATTGGTGGTGATGTTATGGGTGGACCTCTACTATGTTATTGGTGGTGATGTTATGGACCTCTACTATGTTATTGGTGGTGATGTTATGGGTGGACCTCTACTATGTTATTGTTGGTGATGTTATGGACCTCTACTATGTTATTGGTGGTGATGTTATGGACCTCTACTATGTTATTGGTGGTGATGTTATGGGTGGACCTCTACTATGTTATTGGTGGTGATGTTATGGACCTCTACTATGTTATTGGTGGTGATGTTATGGACCTCTACTATGTTATTGGTGGTGATGTTATGGACCTCTACTATGTTATTGGTGGTGATGTTATGGGTGGACCTCTACTATGTTATTGGTGGTGATGTTATGGGTGGACCTCTACTATGTTATTGGTGGTGATGTTATGGACCTCTACTATGTTATTGGTGGTGATGTTATGGACCTCTACTATGTTATTGGTGGTGATGTTATGGGTGGACCTCTACTATGTTATTGGTGGTGATGTTATGGGTGGACCTCTACTATGTTATTGGTGGTGATGTTATGGGTGGACCTCTACTATGTTATTGGTGGTGATGTTATGGGTGGACCTCTACTATGTTATTGGTGGTGATGTTATGGGTGGACCTCTACTATGTTATTGGTGGTGATGTTATGGACCTCTACTATGTTATTGGTGGTGATGTTATGGACCTCTACTATGTTATTGGTGGTGATGTTATGGGTGGACCTCTACTATGTTATTGGTGGTGATGTTATGGACCTCTACTATGTTATTGGTGGTGATGTTATGGACCTCTACTATGTTATTGGTGGTGATGTTATGGACCTCTACTATGTTATTGGTGGTGATGTTATGGGTGGACCTCTACTATGTTATTGGTGGTGATGTTATGGACCTCTACTATGTTATTGGTGGTGATGTTATGGACCTCTACTATGTTATTGGTGGTGATGTTATGGACCTCTACTATGTTATTGGTGGTGATGTTATGGGTGGACCTCTACTATGTTATTGGTGGTGATGTTATGGACCTCTACTATGTTATTGGTGGTGATGTTATGGACCTCTACTATGTTATTGGTGGTGATGTTATGGGTGGACCTCTACTATGTTATTGGTGGTGATGTTATGGGTGGACCTCTACTATGTTATTGGTGGTGATGTTATGGGTGGACCTCTACTATGTTATTGGTGGTGATGTTATGGGTGGACCTCTACTATGTTATTGGTGGTGATGTTATGGGTGGACCTCTACTATGTTATTGGTGGTGATGTTATGGACCTCTACTATGTTATTGGTGGTGATGTTATGGACCTCTACTATGTTATTGGTGGTGATGTTATGGACCTCTACTATGTTATTGGTGGTGATGTTATGGGTGGACCTCTACTATGTTATTGGTGGTGATGTTATGGGTGGACCTCTACTATGTTATTGGTGGTGATGTTATGGACCTCTACTATGTTATTGGTGGTGATGTTATGGACCTCTACTATGTTATTGGTGGTGATGTTATGGGTGGACCTCTACTATGTTATTGGTGGTGATGTTATGGGTGGACCTCTACTATGTTATTGGTGGTGATGTTATGGGTGGACCTCTACTATGTTATTGGTGGTGATGTTATGGGTGGACCTCTACTATGTTATTGGTGGTGATGTTATGGGTGGACCTCTACTATGTTATTGGTGGTGATGTTATGGGTGGACCTCTACTATGTTATTGGTGGAGATGTTATGGGTGGACCTCTACTATGTTATTGGTGGTGATGTTATGGGTGGACCTCTACTATGTTATTGGTGGTGATGTTATGGGTGGACCTCTACTATGTTATTGGTGGTGATGTTATGGGTGGACCTCTACTATGTTATTGGTGGTGATGTTATGGACCTCTACTATGTTATTGTTGGTGATGTTATGGGTGGATCTCTACTATGTTATTGGTGGTGATGTTATGGGTGGACCTCTACTATGTTATTGGTGGTGATGTTATGGACCTCTACTATGTTATTGGTGGTGATGTTATGGACCTCTACTATGTTATTGGTGGTGATGTTATGGGTGGACCTCTACTATGTTATTGGTGGTGATGTTATGGGTGGACCTCTACTATGTTATTGGTGGTGATGTTATGGACCTCTACTATGTTATTGGTGGTGATGTTATGGACCTCTACTATGTTATTGGTGGTGATGTTATGGATCTCTACTATGTTATTGGTGGTGATGTTATGGGTGGACCTCTACTATGTTATTGGTGGTGATGTTATGGGTGGACCTCTACTATGTTATTGGTGGTGATGTTATGGGTGGACCTCTACTATGTTATTGGTGGTGATGTTATGGGTGGACCTCTACTATGTTATTGGTGGTGATGTTATGGACCTCTACTATGTTATTGGTGGTGATGTTATGGGTGGACCTCTACTATGTTATTGGTGGTGATGTTATGGGTGGACCTCTACTATGTTATTGGTGGTGATGTTATGGGTGGACCTCTACTATGTTATTGGTGGTGATGTTATGGGTGGACCTCTACTATGTTATTGGTGGTGATGTTATGGGTGGATCTCTACTATGTTATTGGTGGTGATGTTATGGGTGGACCTCTACTATGTTATTGGTGGTGATGTTATGGGTGGACCTCTACTATGTTATTGGTGGTGATGTTATGGACCTCTACTATGTTATTGGTGGTGATGTTATGGACCTCTACTATGTTATTGGTGGTGATGTTATGGGTGGACCTCTACTATGTTATTGGTGGTGATGTTATGGGTGGACCTCTACTATGTTATTGGTGGTGATGTTATGGGTGGACCTCTACTATGTTATTGGTGGTGATGTTATGGGTGGACCTCTACTATGTTATTGGTGGTGATGTTATGGACCTCTACTATGTTATTGGTGGTGATGTTATGGACCTCTACTATGTTATTGGTGGTGATGTTATGGGTGGACCTCTACTATGTTATTGGTGGTGATGTTATGGATCTCTACTATGTTATTGGTGGTGATGTTATGGGTGGGCCTCTACTATGTTATTGGTGGTGATGTTATGGACCTCTACTATGTTATTGGTGGTGATGTTATGGGCCTCTACTATGTTATTGGTGGTGATGTTATGGGTGGACCTCTACTATGTTATTGGTGGTGATGTTATGGGCTAATTTGTTAAACACTTAGTGTACAAACCCTCATTGTCAGGCTGATGGAAAAGCTAGCCAAAGAGCATTTAACTGGTTGAAGTGTTTAACTATAAATCAGTTGATTTGCGACAATAACACAAACATATTAAGCAGGAGATTCAAACGAGCCTTACAATTATAATCCAAAAGTAATGTGAAATGTACTCAACCTGTAAATGGAGGCTATTTTTGCTGTCAGCCTATGAGAACTCCCCTGAGTTTTCCCCCACGGTGGTGAATTAGTGAATAGACACAGAGCTTAATGTGAGTTTCCTTGAGTAGCACTCCTGATCTTGCGCTGTAATATTCAGAATACATCGTGAAAAACTAAAATCTTAGCTCACCATTTTTGCTCCAGGCAGATATACTACATCCATAACTAGTGGTTTCCTCATTAGCAGATATAGTACATCCATAACTAGTGGTTTCCTCATTAGCAGATATACTACATCCATAACTAGTGGTTTCCTCATTACCAGATATACTACATCCATAACTAGTGGTTTCCTCATTACCAGATATACTACATCCATAACTAGTGGTTTCCTCATGACCAGATATACTACATCCATAACTAGTGGTTATTTACCAGATATACTACATCCATAACTACTGGTTTCCTCATTACCAGATATACTACATCCATAACTAGTGGTTTCCTCATTACCAGATATACTACATCCATAACTAGTGGTTTCCTCATGACCAGATATACTACATCCATAACTAGTGGTTATTTACCAGATATACTACATCCATAACTACTGGTTTCCTCATTACCAGATATACTACATCCATAACTAGTGGTTTCCTCATTACCAGATATACTACATCCATAACTAGTGGTTTCCTCATTACTAGATATACTACATCCATAACTAGTGGTTTCCTCATTACCAGATATACTACATCCATAACTAGTGGTTTCCTCATTACCAGATATACTACATCCATAACTAGTGGTTTCCTCATTACCAGATATACTACATCCATAACTAGCGGTTTCCTCATTAGCAGGGAGGAGTTTCTACAATCAGATTGTGTGTGCATCGCCCTCAATCATCGATGTTACTACTAATGTGAAAACAATACAAAATATGACTATTCTTGCTCATTTTGTGGGCCTTTAATCATCTGTCTGACTTTGTTGTTCATGCAGGAGAGAGACGTGACTATCGTGGATCCTCTGGGGAGCCTCAACAACCTCTTGATGCTGAAGAGGCAGAGAAGAGTCTCTCCACATTAGAACACCTCAAGAAACACCTGCAGACATCCACAGGGAAGAGAACTCACTGCTGCTCTGACTGTGGGAAGAGATTCACCTCCCCATCAGGCATTAAAATTCATCAGAGAATCCACACAGGAGAGAAACCTTTTAGCTGTACTCAATGTGG
Organism: Salmo salar; assembly: GCF_965601325.2. Taxonomy (NCBI): domain Eukaryota; kingdom Metazoa; phylum Chordata; class Actinopteri; order Salmoniformes; family Salmonidae; genus Salmo; species Salmo salar. Next base: position 323,056 of record NW_027675516.1, on the reverse strand, counting down.
GAAGAGTTTTACTCAATCAACCAGCCTGATATCACACCAGAGAACTCACACAGGAGAGAAACCTTATAACTGTGCTCAATGTGGGAAGAGTTTTACTAGGTCAACTGGCCTGATATCACACCAGAGAACACACACAGGAGAGAAACCTTATAGCTGTGATGAATGTGGGAAGAGTTTTGTTACATCTAACAGTCTGACTAAACACCAGAGAACACACACAGGAGAGAAACCTTATAGATGTGATGAATGTGGGAAGAGTTATGTTAAATCTAGCAGTCTGACTAAACACCAGAGAACACACACAGGAGAGAAACCTTATAGATGTGATGAATGTGGGAAGAGTTATGTTAAATCTAGCAGTCTGACTAAACACCAGAGAACACACACAGGAGAGACATCTTATAGCTGTGATGAATGTGGGAAGAGTTTTGTTACATCTAACAGTCTGACTAAACACCAGAGAACACACACAGGAGAGAAATCTTATAGATGTGATGAATGTGGGAAGAGTTATGTTACATCTAGCTGTCTGACTAAACACCGGAGAACACACACAGGAGAGAAACCTTATAGCTGTGCTCAATGTGGGAAGAGCTTTAATGAGAAAAGCTGTCTGACTAAACACCAGAGAACACACACAGGAGAGAAGCCTTTTAGCTGTAATCAATGTGGGAAGAGTTTTACTCAGTCAGCCAGCCTGATATCACACCATAGAACACACACAGGAGAGAAACCTTATACCTGTGCTCAATGTGGGAAGAGTTTTACTCAGTCAACCAGCCTGATGTCACACCAGAGAAAACACACACAGGAGAGAAATCTTATAGCTGTGCTCAATGTGGGAAGAGTTTTACTATGTCTAACAAGCGGACTTCACACCATATAACACATACAGGAGAAACCTCAGCTGTGATCAGTGTGACCAGAGATAATCTGATAAAATACCTCAATCAATGAAATAATGTCACAATGTAGAATGTTTTAACATTGTAGTAGGAGTATTTTAATGATGTCATAATGTTGAACCCTAAACGTTTGTCCCCTGTTCTATTGATTTCAGCATGATATGGATATTAGCCTCAGGGGGAAATCCAGGCTCTGAATTGAAAGAGTACTATTTATGTGATTTAACAAAAAATGACTAACAAAAAAAGAGTTGTGTTACACTTACCACGTTGGTGACCCACTTGAATCAAAATGCAACACTTCAAAATGTATCTAGCTGTTTTCTACAAATTATTAAGAAGTTAGTTTTCCGTATTGGATATGAGTTTTGTTTGGGTTCATTCCAAGGGGACGAGAGTTCTAGAAGCTCGTGGTAATTATTATTTTTTTAATTGTTTTTAATTGTTGACAGCCAGTGGACACCATGTTTATATTGGTGAAGCATTGTAGTGGATGGAAGTTGTTTTCTGTTGGTGGTGAGCACGTAAAGTGGAGTTTTTAGAAAAGCCTCTGAGTGTGTATTCCTAAGTGGGGGGCACCTTGGAGGTGTAAACAGGGCTGAGTCAGCTATCTGTGTGAACTGGATGAAAACTAGAATCTTTGTTTACTATTTAAGACAGTTTATGATATAGTATAAGCTAGTAAGGTGCACCTGGAATTATTTTAAACCTGTAATTGTTTTAAACCTGTAATTATTTTACACCTGTACCCCATTTTAGAAGTATTGAAAGATATAAATGTATGAGTTGCAAAATCCTAGGAACTAACCTTGACATAGAAATGTGAAAAATGAAAATATTCCTGTAGGTTAAAATATTAATTGATTATTAATATTAGTTATGTTTGAGAATAGCATTGTGTGACAGGCTGACTTGAAAGATTTTACTCAACATTTTACTGCGTGGCAATACTGTGTTTGGATTCTGAAGGGCATTTATACAAAAGAGGTAGTCTAGACACTGTATTAATACCATTATGCATTTGAATCCCATCTACAGCTACCATCTAAGATATTCATTTCCCTCCACAAGGGGGCGGACATGTAACGTTTCCAAAATGGGATATTATTGTACATGTAACGTTTCCAAAATGGGATAGTATTGTCCATGTAACGTTTCCAAAATGGGACAGTATTGTACATGTAACGTTTCCAAAATGGGATAGTATTGTCCATGTAACGTTTCCAAAATGGGATAGTATTGTCCATGTAACGTTTCCAAAATGGGATAGTATTGTCCATGTAACGTTTCCAAAATGGGATAGTATTGTCCATGTAATGTTTCCAAAATGGGATAGTATTGTACATGTAACGTTTCCAAAATGGGATAGTATTGTACATGTAACGTTTCCAAAATGGGATAGTATTGTTCATGTAACGTTTCAAAATGGGATAGTATTGCACATGTAACATTTCCAAAATGGGATAGTATTGCACATGTAACATTTCCAAAATGGGATAGTATTGTACATGTAACGTTTCCAAAATGGGATAGTATTTTACATGTAACGTTTCCAAAATGGGATAGTATTGTACATGTAACGTTTCCAAAATGGGATAGTATTTTACATGTAACGTTTCCAAAATGGGATAGTATTGTTCATGTAACGTTTCAAAATGGGATAGTATTGTACATGTAACGTTTCCAAAATGGGATAGTATTGTCCATATAACGTTATGCCCCTTTGTGAGTTAATAGTATTGCATGCTGTAGCAGGCTATATAAAGAGGAAGACCTCCATTGACGATTCAGTTCGTTGTAACATCTCGTCTGGACAGGTCACCGTCCTAAGTTAGTTAGTTAGTTAGTTAGTTAACAAAGCTAACGTTAGCTAGTTCATTATCACAAAAGTGAGAACTGCTCTAGATTGGAAACTTACGTTAATGAGTGTAAAGCGATGTTGGCTTTATGGAAACGATATACAATATATGGGAAAGAATATAGTTGAGGAAATAATCCAAACCTAGTTGTGCCTAGTTAGGACATAACGTTAGCTAGCTAGCTAACGGTACTGTACTGTAGCTCATACAACGCCGACGGTCAAACCCGGCTTTCTAATATTAACGTTAATTAACTATAGTAACGTTATGGAAGATATTCACAGAAAACTATCATTGTCTTCGTTATTCATTATTAGTATGTTATATTATTATAATACATTATTTCGAGACATATTCAGAGCCAAACATCAACCCAACTTAACCTTTTTAACTGTTGTCGCATCCAAACTTGTCACCATCGTTTTCAGTTGTAATTGCGAAGTTCCCGGAAGAAGTCCAGCAACAACGGAGGTTCCTCGATGAACCCACCTTCTAACAAGTTCTTTGAAGAACCTTTTGGGGCTGTTTTTCATTGACCAAGAACCCTACGGTTCTTAGGGGATCTGAGAACAACTCCAGTTGAACCCTTCATTTTTAGAGTGTAGTCGGCTCTATTTACTCTCAGATTCAAACATGATGATTAGTATCAACTGTCAAGTCAGCTGCTGCTGCTCCAATACAGTTTGAGGTGAGATGGTGAACTGATGTTGAACTGGGCAGTCAGCTGCTGCTGCTTCAATACAGTATGAGGTGAGACGGTGAACTGATGTTGAACTGGGCAGTCAGCTGCTGCTGCTCCAATACAGTTTGAGGTGAGATGGTGAACTGACGTTCAACTGGGCCGTCAGCTGCTGCTGCTCCAATACAGTATGAGGTGAGAGGGTGAACTGATGTTGAACTGGGCAGTCAGCTGCTGCTGTTCCAATACAGTATGAGGTGAGACGGTGAACTGATGTTGAACTGGGCAGTCAGCTGCTGCTGCTCCAATACAGTATGAGGTGAGATGGTGAACTGATGTTGAACTGGGCAGTCAGCTGCTGCTGCTCCAATACAATATGAGGTGAGACGGTGAACTGATGTTGAACTGGGCAGTCAGCTGCTGCTGCTCCAATATAGTATGAGGTGAGACGGTGAACTGATGATGAACTGGGCAGTCAGCTGCTGCTGCTCAAATACAGTATGAGGTGAGACAGTGAACTGATGTTGAACTGGGCAGTCAGCTGCTGCTGCTCCAATACAGCATGAGGTGAGACGGTGAACTGATGTTGAACTGGGCAGTCAGCTGCTGCTGCTCCAATACAGTATGAGGTGAGACGGTGAACTGATGTTGAACTGGGCAGTCATTCATTCTGTACTATGAGTCTGGTCTATCATTGTTACTGCACATTCTGGTGAAAATTCTAACCAATCAGGAGAGACTTTGTCATTTCTTCAAACAATCAACCTTTATTTGATAAGAATTGCAATAAAGTAGCTGGTCAGCCCTACACTCTGAGGTGGAAGGCCGAGAGCTCGATGACACAAGGAGTTCAGAAGCCTTATATAGTCAAACTATCTTGTGCATATAGAAAACACGTGATCTTGGTATGTGTACGTGTGTGGAGAACGAGACACAGACTAACTGTGAATTGGTCGTCTCGTTCTGTAGCAACAGCTAGTTATTCTAGTTTTCCAGTGAGGTGTCAAAACAACAGGAAATCACTCTAGACACAGTTCCTCTGAAGTAGATCAACGGTTCCCTGAATTCTGCCAAGCGCCTTTGGCCTGTCTGTCGAGAGGGTGTGTGGTTGCACACCCACACAAACATACACATAAACTTCTCAACCTTAAAGAGATCCTTCAACACATTCGAAGTCATATCAACTTAAAGAGGTTAACATAGATTTTTCCCTCACAACATTGCTCTTGAGATAAATCAGACCCAGCCTGAACTGTGTAATGTAGTAGGGAGTTGTAGTTTCTCTAGAGATAAATCAGACCCAGACTGAACTGTGTGATGGAGTAGGGAGTTGTAGTTTCTCTAGAGATAAATCAGATCCAGACTGAACTGTGTGATGTAGTAGGGAGTTGTAGTTTCTCTAGAGATAAATCAGATCCAGACTGAACTGTGTGATGCTGTAGGGAGTTGTAGTTTCTCTAGAAATAAATCAGAGCCAGACTGAACTGTGTGATGTAGTAGGGAGTTGTAGTTTCTCTAGAGATAAATCAGACCCAGCCTGAACTGTGTGATGCTGTAGGGAGTTGTAGTTTCTCTAGAGATAAATCAGACCCAGACTGAACTGTGTGATGTTGTAGTTTCTCTAGAGATAAATCAGATCCAGCCTGAACTGTGTGATGTAGTAGGGAGTTGTAGTTTCTCTAGAGATAAATCAGACCCAGACTGAACTGTGTGACGTAGTAGGGAGTTGTAGTTTCTCTAGAGATGCATCAGATCCAGACTGAACTGTGTGATGGAGTAGGGAGTTGTAGTTTCTCTAGAGATAAATCAGACCCAGACTGAACTGTGTAATGTAGTAGGGAGTTGTAGTTTCTCTAGAGATGCATCAGATCCAGACTGAACTGTGTGATGGAGTAGGGAGTTGTAGTTTCTCTAGAGATAAATCAGACCCAGCCTGAACTGTGTGATGTAGTAGGGAGTTGTAGTTTCTCTAGAGATAAATCCGATCCAGACTGAACTGTGTGACGTAGTAGGGAGTTGTAGTTTCTCTAGAGATGCATCAGATCCAGACTGAACTGTGTGATGTAGTAGGGAGTTGTAGTTTCTCTAGAGATAAATCAGATCCAGACTGAACTGTGTGATGTAGTAGGGAGTTGTAGTTTCTCTAGAGATAAATCAGATCCAGACTGAACTGTGTGATGTAGTAGGGAGTTGTAGTTTCTCTAGAGATATATCAGATCCAGCCTGAACTGTGTGATGTAGTAGGGAGTTGTAGTTTCTCTAGAGATAAATCAGATCCAGACTGAACTGTGTGATGTAGTAGGGAGTTGTAGTTTCTCTAGAGATAAATCCAATCCAGACTGAACTGTGTGACGTTGTAGTTTCTGTAGAGATGCATCAGATCCAGCCTGAACTGTGTGATGTAGTAGGGAGTTGTAGTTTCCAACAGGCCAATATTCTACATAGTTTAGCGCATAAAACGTAATTAACTACAATGACCATAATCCATTGCGTGCCTACTTGTCTTGTCTAGCATTTCACTACAATAACATCTGCTGAACACCTGTATGTGACCTATAACATTTGATTTGATTTATGAAGATAATTTGTGGAAAATGTATTTTTCCCCACTCATTCACCCCATCTCTTTACATTGCTGATGCATATTCAGTGGCCTGACTGCGTCAAAGGCCCATCCTGGTAGATCTGAACCTAATGCAGCTTGGAGTGATCAGAAGTCACATTTAGGTGCCAGGTGTAACTGAGGCCATAGATGCTCCATATCCATTACTTTGAGTGTTTTATATAATATGACTAAATGTGTTTCTGTGTTGCAGGGGCAGTCAATAAATGGAACAGCAAGGCCACAGAACATGACATAAGCAGAGCTGTGGGAGACCACCTCAAGCCCCTGGTAGAGCCGGGGGTGGTGTTTACCACTCCACCACGCCTTCAGCAGGCTGGAAAAGTGGGATTGATACTGTTTTTCATACTAAGGTGGACCAAGAGTCTGTTGATTGGTCGGTCATAGGGTTCATTAGTTTTGCAATATGTTCAAATCAAATCAAGCTTTATTTATACAGCACATGTCAGACATGGATGCAACACAATGGCTTCACAGGAAAAAACTATGAAAATAATCAGAAATATTTAGTACACAAATATGAGGATAAAAAACAATAATAACAACTGAAAGACTAATGAGCATTGGAAGGAAAATCCATTGATTAAAATATTAAAGAAACGGATGCAACATCCCAAAATATAAGCTTGTTTGTTGTTACGTTCCCCATCAAGAAAACCAGAAATGTCCCTGAAATAGAAGAGGAACTAACAAAGAGTCACTGACAACAACCACAACTAAACAGGTGGGGTTTTAGGAGGGGCTCTGAAAGACACTATGGGGGTGTCCACTGGAAGTTGACTAGTAACAACAACTGGGACCTAAAAGACACCCACCATGAGACCCACTAAATCTGCCCAAGAAGAGGAAAACAAAAGAAAATCCCACACCAAACTTAAAGACAGGAAGTAAACCAAAAAGGTGGAGCAACTAAAGGTGTTGACTCTCCACATGTATCAAGACAACTGGAGCACTGGGCCAGACACTCTTAAATAGAACCTGGACCAGCTCAGGTGAAACACCTTCCCACTAACGAGATGGACAAGCCAGCACAGGTGTAACACATACTGACTAACGAGGTGACACCAATCAGTGCGTCCTACGTGCTAACGAGCTAGACGGGCTAACCAGCTAGACGTGCTAACGAGCTAGACGGGCTAACGAGCTAACGAGCTAGACGGGCTAACGAGCTAGAGTCCAACCTCAAAACATAAATGTAAAAACCAAAGCCTGTAACACCTTAAGACAACAAATATATCCTATATTTTTGATGGACAAGTTTGCTCACCACCAACAGAAAACAACTTCCATTTCACATTATAATCAACTACAATGATTCACCTTCACCAATATAAACATGGTGTCTACTGGCTGTCAACAATTAAAAACAAGAAAAAACACGTATTTCTAAATAATAATATAAAATAGGATTATTTGTTTCTCCTTTTTCTTTCTATAGAATCCTAAATCCCACTAGCTTCTAGAACACTCGTCTTCCTAAAACTCACTAGATTCTAGAACTCTCGTCTTCCTAAAACTCACTAGCTTCTAGAACTCTCGTCTTCCTAAAACTCACTAGCTTCTAGAACTCTCGTCTTCCTAAAACTCACTAGCTTCTAGAACTCTCCTCTTTCTAAATCCCACTAGCTTCTAGAACTCTCGTCTCCTTGGAACGAGCCCAAACAAAACTCATCTCCAATACGGAAAAACGTGCAGTCAAAATAAATAAAGATCCATAGCAACGCACTAGCTAAACGCAAAACACAAATCTTATATCCATTTGGGGGGAAATCAGGTTGAACCTGCTCTTGAAACTAACACAACAAAACAAAACACACATGGAAATGGAGATATCTTTTACCTCACTGATTAGAGGACAACCTGCAGAAGACAGTCAGCTACATTTTGGAGTGATGCATTTAAATGTAGGGGTCACTAAACAAAGGAACGCAAAACTTATTTGTCATAACTCATCGATATCATGTTGAAATCAATTGTGCCGAGAGGAGGGAGATGAGGTTGCACGTCCTGTTAAAACTAACAGCTCAAAAATCACACGGAATCTGGGAATAATGTGTACATCCCTGGTTAGAGGACAATTTGTAGAAAACAGCCAGATACATTTTGATTCAAGTGCGTCACCAACGTGGTAAGTGTAACACAACTCTTTTTTGTTAAATCTCATAAATAGTAACTCTTCCATTTCAGAGCCTGGATTTTCCCCCTGAGGCTAATATCCATATCATGTTGAAATCAATAGAACAGGGGACAAACGTTTAGGGTTCTACATTGTGACATTAAAATACTCCTACTACAATGTTTAAACATTCTACATTGTGACATTATTTCATTGATATCATGAAACAACTCTTTCATGTCTTTTCTGATGTTTGATCAGATAACTTTTATATAAGTATCTCTTCCCACAATGATCACAGCTATAAGATTTCTCTCCTGTGTGTGATACCAGATGGCCAGATCGACCAAAACTCTTCCCACATTGATCACACCTATAAGGTTTCTCTCCTGTGTGTATTCTCTGGTGTAGAGTCAGAGAGCCAGATTGACTAAAACTCTTCCCACATTGATCACAGCTATAAGATTTCTCTCCTGTGTGTATTCTCTGGTGTGATACCAGATGGCCAGATTGACCAAAACACTTCCCACATTGATCACACCTATAAGGTTTCTCTCCTGTGTGTATTCTCTGGTGTAGAGTCAGAGAGCCAGATTGACTAAAACTCTTCCCACATTGATCACAGCTATAAGATTTCTCTCCTGTGTGTGTTCTCTGGTGTGATACCAGATGGCCAGATTGACCAAAACACTTCCCACATTGATCACAGCTATAAGGTTTCTCTCCTGTGTGGATTCTCTGATGAATTTTAATGCCTGATGGGGAGGTGAATCTCTTCCCACAGTCAGAGCAGCAGTGAGGTTTCTTCCCTGTGGATGTCTGCAGGTGTTTCTTGAGGTGTTCTAATGTGGAGAGACTCTTCTCTGCCTCTTCAGCATCATGATGTTGTTGAGGCTCCCCAGAGGATCCAAGATAGTGAAGTATCTCTCCTGCGTGAACAACAAAGTCAGACAGATGGTTAAAGGCCCACAACAGCGGTAATCCACTGTAAAAGGTGATGCCAACAGTGGAGCCATGATGTTGGACAACAATTGACTTCTGTCATGAATATTAAAATTATTTGATATTTGCCTTAAAATGAGCAAGAATAGTCATATTTTGTCTTGTTTTCACATTAGCAGTAACATAGATGATTGTAGGCTAGAAATACGTTATTCATGTTGTTGAAACTCTAAGCAGTGTGCCAGACGACTTTTGGTCTCCAATATAGTCCCCTTTCTGTGTTTGCTAAAATTGCGGGACGAGGGCAATTTGATTGCAGAAACTCCTCCCTGCTAATGAGGAAACCGATAGTTATGGATGTACTATATCTGCCTGGAGCAAAAATGGTGAGCAAAGATTTTAGTTTTTCACAATGTATTCTGAATGTGAATGGGGGAAATTCAGGGGAGTAACCTCCATTTCCAGGTTGATGATGAGTTCATTTCACACTACTTTGGATTATAATTTTAAGGATATTTGAATGTCCTGTTTAATATAATGTTTGCTAAAGCATTAAGAATTATGTGTAATTATTGAAGAACCGCGTTAATGACAGTATCCATTTGGGTGTTGTCAATAAAGTTAAGATTTTATTGATTTATTTAACCAGGTAGGCTAGTTGAGAACAAGTCCTTTATTTAACAAGTTCTCATTTACAACTGCGACCTGGCCAAGATAAAGCAAAGCAGTGCGACACAAACAACACAGAGTTACAAGTGGGATAAACAAACGTACAGTCAATAACACAACAGAAAAATCTATATACAGTGTGTGCAAATGGATTAACCTGTTGGGGATAGGGGGCAGTATTTGCACGGCCGGATAAAAAACGTACCCGATTTAATCTGGTTACTACTCCTGCCCAGAAACTAAATATGCCTATAATTGTTTGATTTGGATAGAAAACACCCTAAAGTTTCTAAAACTGTTTGAATGGTGTCTGTGAGTATTACAGAACTCATTTGGCAGGCCAAAACCTGAGAAGATTCCAAACAGGAAGCGCCCTCTCTGACCATTTCATGGCCTTCTTGATCATCTCTAACCAAAACAGGGGATCTCTGGCATGACGTGACATTTTCTAACGCTCTCAGAAGGCGCCAGAAAGCTGAATGGTGGCTTTGCAGGCCATTGCTGAAAAACATTAGCGCATTTTGTAAGTGGTCGATCAGAGAACAATGAGACTGGAGGCACGTGCACGAGCCGACACCATGTTTACTTTCTCTCTCTTTGAACGAAAACAACGACTCCCGGTCGGAATATTATCGCTTTTTTTACGAGAAAAATAGCATAAAAATTGATTTTAAACAGCGGTTGACATGCTTCGAAGTACGGTAATGGAATATTTTGATTTTTTTTGTCACGAAACGCGTCGGGCGCGTCACCCTTCTTTACCCTTCGGATAGTGTCTTGAACGCACGAACAAAACGCCACTATTTGGATATAACTATGGATTATTTGGAACCAAACCAACATTTGTTATTGAAGTAGAAGTCCTGGGAGTGCATTCTGACGAAGACAGCAAAGGTAATCAAACTTTTCTAATAGTAAATCTGAGTTTGGTGAGTACCACACTTGGTGGGTGTCAAAATAGCTAGCCTGTGATGGCCGGGCTATCTACTCAGAATATTGCAAAATGTGCTTTCACTGAAAAGCTATTTTAAAATCGGACATAGCGAGTGCATAAAGGAGTTCTGTATCTATAATTCTTAAAATAATGTTTTTTATCCAGCCGTGTCAATACTGCCCCCTAGCCCTAACAGGATAACAATGTCCTAGGATTGTCATCTGATGAAGATCATCAAAGGTTAGTGCTGCATTTAGCTGTCTTCTGGGTTTTTGTGACATTATATGCTAGCTTGAAAATTCCTGACTTCTCTGAAAAGTTGCATATCGCAGAGACTATTCAATGTTTTTGTGCTGGTCGGGGGCAGTCAGACCTGGAGTGAACCAAGGGCTATATCTGTTCTTAGTTCTACATTTTTTGAAAGGGGCTTGCTTATTTAAGGTGGTGAGGAAATTATAATGAAAGAAAAATCAGGCATCCTCTACTGATGGGATGAGGTCAAAATCCTTCCAGGATACCCGGGCCAGGTCGATTAGAAAGGCCTGCTTACAGAAGTGTTTTAGGGAGCGTTTGACAGTGATGAGGGTTGGTCGTTTGACCGTGGACCCATAACGGATGCAGTCAACGATCGCTGAGATCCTGATTGAAATCAGCAGAGGTGTATTTGGAGGGCAAGTTGGTCAGGATAATATCTATGAGGGTGCCCATGTTTATGGATTTAGGGTTGTACCTGATGGGTTCCTTGATAATTTGTGTGAGATTGAGGGCATCTAGCTTGGATTTTAGGACGGCCGGGGTGTTAAGCATATCCCAGTTTAGGTCACCTAATAGAACCAACTCTGAAGATGGATAGGGGGCAATCAATTCACATATGGTGTCCAGGGCACACCTGGGAGCTGAGGGGGGTCTATAACAGGCGGCAACAGTGAGACTTATTTCTGGAGAGATTCATTTTTAAAATTAGAAGCTCGAACTGTTTGGGCATGGACCTGGGAAGTATGACAGAACTTTGCAGGCCATCTCTGCAGTAGATTGCAACTCCTCTCTTTTGACAGTTCTATCTTGACTGAAAATGTTGTGGTTGGGGATGGAAATTTCAGAATTGTTGGTTGCCTTCCTAAGCCAGGATTCAGACACGGCCAGGACATCACACAGGGCCTGGGTTAACCTCTACATCACCCAAGGAACAGAGGAGTAGGATGAGGGTACGGCTAAAGGCTATCAGAATTGGTCGAATAGTGCGTTGGGAACAGAGAATAAAAGGAGCAGATTTCTGGGCGTGGTAGGATAGATTCAAGGCATAATGTACAGACAGGGGTATGGTAGGGTGCGGGTACAGTGGAGGTAAACCTAGGTGTTGAGTGATAAGAGAGGTTGCATCTCTGTAGGCACTAGTTATGCTAGGTGAGGTCACCGCATGTGTGGGAGTTGGGACAAAAGAGCTCTCTGAGCCATGTTGAGTAGGACTAGGGGCTCTGCAGTAAAATAAAACAAGGATAACTACCCTAAACAACAGTATACAAGGCATATTGACATTAGAGAGACATAAAGCGAGGCATAAAGCAATCACAGGTGTTGATTGGGAGAGCTAGCTAAGACAACAACGGGTAAGACAACAGTTAATCAGCTAAGACAACAACAACAGGTAAAATGGTGATGAATGGGCAGAGAGGGTCAGTTAAATACACACAGGGCCTGAATTCGAGGCTGGGGCCGACAGATAAACAAAACAAACAAAATGGAGTACCGTGATTAATGAACAGTCCAGCAGGCATCAGCTATGTAGCCAAGTGATCATAGGGTCCAGTGAACGGGAATATACGAAACAGGGAAGCCGGTAAGTAGTCGTTACTATGCTAGCCGGGAGATGCGCCTGGCTCGAGGCTAACTGGTGCTAACTTCGGGACAAGGGCGTCACCGACGTCCTGCAAAGGCCGGTTGAGGGCACATCGGACGGAATTACGTCGGCAGACCAGTCGTGATGGATCGGTGGAGCTCCGTGTTGACAAAGGGTACAGGCCAAGTGGCAAAATAGCTATTGTAGCTGGAGTAATTTTGTTTGCTAGCCGGGAGATGCACCTGGCTCAAGGCTAACTGGTGCTAGCTTCGGGACAAGGGAATTAGCCACTATAGCCACTCCGGTGCAAAGGTCCAGAGCTTACGGCAGGAATCCGGTGATGTAGTGGCTTCTAGTCGTCTTAGTGAAGAGTCTGGGAGGCATCAGCTGTGTAGCTGAGTGATCATAGGGTCCACTGAGCAGGCCGGGAGATGGGCCTGGCTCAACGCTAGCTTCGAGGCTGGGCCACTCGGTAGCAGCTAGCTAGCTGTGATTATCCAGTGTAATGGTCGGCTTGTCACCAAAAACACTCACAAACTTTTACAGATGCACAATCGAGAGCATCCTGTCGGGCTGTATCAAACGCCTGGTATGGCAGCTGCTCTGCCCATAACCGAAAAAGGCTCTCCAGAGGGTAGTGAGGTCTGCACCACGCATCACCATCACCAGAAACTATAGGAGCATAACATCAGAATTTACGAAGGCAAGCAGCAGCGGGAGGAGTAGGCTAAGGAAGAGGTTTTTTTCTGATGGTTAGGCTCTTGTATCTGAGGGGTGTCATCAATAGCCCATAATGACATAATGACAAAGTTAAAACAGGTAAAAAACAGAAATACCTTATTTACTTAAGTATTCAGACCCTTTGCTATGAGACTCAAAATTGCTTTCAGGTGCATCTTGTTTCCATTAATCATCCTTGAGATGTATCTACAACTTGTTCGGAGTCCACCTGTGGTAAATTCAATTGATTGGATATGATTTGGAAAGGCACACACCTGTCTATATAAGGTCCCACAGTTGACAGTGCACGTCAGAGCAAAAACCAAGCCATGAGGTCGAAGGAATTGTCTGTAGAGCTCCGAGACAGGATTGTGTCGAGGCACAGATCTGGGGATGGGTACCAAAAATAATTCTGCAGTATTGAAGGTCCCCAAGAACACAGTGGCCTCCATCATTCATAAATGGAATACTCTTCCTAGAGCTGGTCACCCGGCCAAACTGAGCGATTGGGGGAGAAGGGCCTTGGTCAGGGAAATGACCAAAAACCTGATGGTCACTCTGACAGAGCTCCAGAGTTCCTCTGTGGAGATGGGAGAACCTTCCAGAAGGACAACCATCTCTGCAGCACTCCACCAATCAGACCTTTATGGTAGAGTGGCCAGACAGAAGCCACTCCTCAGTATAAAGCATATGACAGCCCTCTTGGAGTTTGACAAAAGGCACCTTAAGACTCTAAGACCATGAGAAACAAGATTCTCTGACTTGATGAAACCAAGATTGAACTCATTGGCCTGACTGCCAAGAGTCACATCTGGAGGAAACCTGGCACCATCCCTACGGTGAAGCATGGTGGTGGCAGCATCATGCTGTGGGGATGTTTTTCAGCAGCAGGGACTGAGAGACTAGTCCGGAAAGTATTATGTGAAATTATTTTTTTGTGATATTTAAATATTGTGTGAAATTATTCTGAATTGATATGAAAGTACATCAATTTATGCTTCTAGAAATGTATCTTAATTGAGAATCAATTCACATTTAGATGGATTATTTGACTATTTTACCTGAACAGAGCCAGTCTACCTCTGAAAATAACATACAGTCCTTGGACCTTGAGGAGTAACGGGGGCAGCAATCAGCAGTAGAAACAATAACAAAGCGTCCTCCCTGCCCGTTTCAGTAAAAAGCTGAGGGATGGGGCTGGAGAAATGTAACCATCCATGATATCAACATTCTAGTTTTAACCATGTTTTGAGGATATACAGTGTTTGTTTATATTTACTGACAAACATTGGAGTAAAAAAAAGCTTATATTTTGGGTTCTGATGGGGTACAACAGTTGAACTAAGCTCATGAGGCATTTATAAGGGATTTCTTCAAGAAACAGATGGGTACATATCATTAATGTATAAGTCCCTAAATGGATGTAACAACTGCTGATTGCCCCTTTAAGAGAACATCTTGGGCTAATCTAATAGGAGATATTGAGGACTACAGTATTTCAGGCATTGTCATTGGATGCATTTGATCAATTGTTAACGTTTTGTTGATGGTCCACTCTTGATGTTCTACACGTTACAGTGTAGCTTCAGCCATTCCTACAGAACAACATTAAAGTGTAGAACCCTTTTACTGCATATTGGTTCAACGACTGCAGAGACGGTACTTACTGGTGTTAAACAGATCTCCAACCTCCTCTTCTTCCTCCAATGTAACAGTCATTTCCCCCTCCTCCTCTTTCACTCCATAAACTGCATCCTCCTCTTTCTCTTCCTCCTCTTCTTTTACTGTAACATCCTCCTCCTCTTTCACTCTGAACGTGTCTTCCTCTTCTTTCACTGAAACGTCTTTCTCTTCTTCTTTCACGGTAACAGCCTCATCCTCTACTTCTTGTTTTACTGTAGGAGGAGAGTAGCTTCGTGAACTCATGGTCAGTATGTTAGCTAGCTGGCATTAGCGACTAGCCTAGTTCTAAGCTAACTTAGCAAACCAGCTAGCTGACAAAGAACGTAAATGTATAATTAAACGGACCAACAAGTACATACGACAGAAGTGTGTTTAATACACAGCGACTAATATACACCAAACCAGTGTAAAGAGCGTGAATGTTGTAGCTATGTTTGCTAGAAAGCTACCGAGGTGTCTGACTAGCTGTTGTTGTTGAAGGAGCGTCCCGTCCACTAGATTATACGTCACACTGGCAGCATCGCCTGAACCTAAAAGACGCACATCGCCATCTGCTGACTGGACTGGGCAATGCAGTTGAGGAACCAAACGTTTATTTTTCATTTATTTCAGAAAAGTTGATTATTATATTAAGTCGTTCAAAGAGAAGCATGTGTTAATTGATTCGTTTTTAATGAGTGAGAATTTAAAACAAACTTTACACCCACTACATATTTGCATTGAACCATACTTCTGACATGGATCATTTTTACCCCAGAGGCATATCTTTTATCATAGCCAAAATGTATTTTATTCAATTCTTCCAAATTTTTATGACTTTGTCAATCAACTTGTTCTTAATAAATCTAAATCATGGTTTAGTGTTTCTGTATCAATATGGACTTTTAACAAATTCCAATCCTTTGGAGTCATTTTGACCCCAGCCAAAAGCATCTTTGATAAATAGGACGTTTATTTCAAATCAAAATCACATTTTATTGGTCACATACACGTGTTTAGCAGATGTTATTGTGGGTGTAGTGAAATGCTTGTGTTTCTATCTCAGACGGTGCAGTAATATCTAACAAGTAATATCTAAGAATTTCACAACATAGACCCAATACACACAAATCTAAGTATTTGAATCTAGGTTTCTCTGTAGATATGATCCATCCCACCAGAGGGTGGAGGGGCTCCTGTATCAGTGGTTTTGACCAGATAGACACCTGCAGACACACAGTATAGTGCCTCCCATGTACTCTCCTATGATTGGACTCTTCTATACCACGTATCACATGACTGTGTACAAAACTGCATTCATTAAGTATTCAGACCCCTTCACTTTTTAAACATTTAGTTACATTACAGCCTTATTCTAAAGTTGAATAATTTTATAATTGAATAATCAATACCCCATAATGACATCACAATAACCCATAATGAGAAAACAAAATCATTTTTTAAAAACATTTTTCCAAATGTATTTACATAAGTATTCAGACCCTTTGCTATGAGACTTTGCTATGAGACTCGAAATTGAGCTCAGATGCATCCTGATTCAATTGATCTTCCTTGAAATGTTTCTACAACTTGATTGGAGTCCACTTGTGGTAAATTCAATTGATTAGACATGATTAGGAAAGGCACACAACTGTCTATATAAGATCCCACAGTTTACAGTGCATGTCAGAACAAAAACCGAGCCATGAGGTCAAAGGAATTGTCCATATTGCTCTGAGACAGGATTGTGTCGAGGCACAGATCTGGGAAAGGGTACCAAAAAATGTCTTCAGCATTGAAGGTCCCCAAGAACACAGTGGCCTCCATCATTCTTATATGGAAGAAGTTTGGAACCACCAAGATTCTTCCTAGAGCTGGCTGCCTGGCCAAACTGAGCAATCTGGGGAGAAGGGCCTTGGTCAAGGAGGTGACCAAGAACCCGATGTTCACTCCAGAGTTCCTCTGTGGAGATGGGAGAACCTTCCAGAAGGACAACCATCTCTGCAGCACTCCAGCAAACAGGCCTTAATGTAGCAATGATTAAATTGTCAAAATGTATTTCAATGGACAATTCAGTGACCTGTTCTGTGAAAGGTGTTGGCTAGAGATGACATGCAGGAGCTTGCAGGGATTTGTAGTCTTGCATGTCGTCTACTTTGATGCTAATTAGCTTTTTCGAATCCGAGAGAAAAGAGACAGAAATATATTGATACAAGTATTTGTAATGGATCCCCATTAGTTCCTGCCAAGGCAGCAGCTACTCTTCCTGGGGTTTATAATGGATCTTCATTAGTTCCTGCCAAGTAAGGTCGGGGAGCATGCCAGCCTGCCTGAACCGCCCCTGAACTAACAGGTATAAATGATGGGTTATGAACTAACAGGTATAAATGATGGGTTATGAATTAACAGGTATAAATGATGGGTTATGAATTAACAGGTATAAATGATGGGTTATGAACTAACAGGTATAAATGATGGGTTATGAATTAACAGGTATAAATGATGGGTTATGAACTAACAGGTATAAATGATGGGTTATGAACTAACAGGTATAAATGATGGGTTATGAACTAACAGGTATAAATGATGGGTTATGAACTAACAGGTATAAATGATGGGTTATGAACTAACAGGTATAAATGATGGGTTATGAACTAACAGGTATAAATGATGGGATATGAATTAACAGGTATAAATGATGGGTTATGAACTAACAGGTATAAATGATGGGTTATGAATTAACAGGTATAAATGATGGGTTATGAATTAACAGGTATAAATGATGGGTTATGAACTAACAGGTATAAATGATGGGTTATGAACTAACAGGTATAAATGATGGGTTATGAACTAACAGGTATAAATGATGGGTTATGAATTAACAGGTATAAATGATGGGTTATGAATTAACAGGTATAAATGATGGGTTATGAATTAACAGGCATAAATGATGGGTTATGAATTAACAGGCATAAATGATGGGTTATGAATTAACAGGCATAAATGATGGGTTATGAATTAACAGGTATAAATGATGGGTTATGAATTAACAGGTATAAATGATGGGTTATGAACTAACAGGTATAAATGATGGGTTATGAACTAACAGGTATAAATGATGGGTTATGAACTAACAGGTATAAATGATGGGTTATGAACTAACAGGTATAAATGATGGGTTATGAACTAACAGGTATAAATGATGGGATATGAACTAACAGGTATAAATGATGGGTTATGAATTAACAGGTATAAATTATGGGTTATGAATTAACAGGTATAAATGATGGGTTATAAATGATGGGTTATGAATTAACAGGTATAAATGATGGGTTATGAACTAACAGGTATAAATGATGGGTTATGAATTAACACATCCCCTGCGAGCCCAGACATTTCAATACATTCAGGATTTCTTACGGTCCATGTGCAATGTATATGGTTATCTCTGTCTCTCTCTCCATCTCTTCTTTAACAAGCAGCCATGTTGTTGTCATTCCACTAGGGACCTGTTTTCAGCTTTTTAAGTCTCCAGTCAATAACCGGTGTACTGGAACGATCCCTCTACACCCTTTACACATGTACTGCACTGGGATTATCCCTCTACACCCTTTACACATGTACTGCACTGGAAATATCCTTCTACACATGTACTGTACAGGAATTATCACATTGGCTGGCAGAAACATTTATTGGGCCATCAAAGCTGTCTCAGTGAGAGACTAGTTGATTATGGACTAACAGTCTAACAGTTTGAAGGACACAACTCATGTTATTCTGGTTAAACAGAGAGAGACCAGTTGATTAAGGAGTGGGGATTTTTTGACAATTAGGAAATAATATGTCATGTTTTACTAGTACCTCAGCCAGCATTGTGAATGGTTAGGAAATAATATGTCATGTTTTACTCGTAGCTCAGCCAGCATTGTGAATGGTTAGGAAATAATATGTCATGTTTTACGAGTACCTCAGCCAGCATTGTGAATGGTGTCTGAGGCGGTGACATACTAGACCATGGCAGTAAATCTAATACTTAGGTGTTTTTAGGCATGAAAGGTCTGTGTTGTTTCTGTGGTTATAAGTTACATCTCTGGCCATGCTGGCAGGGTCTGAATCAAACCCAATGTCCAGTAGGATTGATCTGTTTGATCCATTTGTTTGTTTCAGTTTCCAGTAGTTGAATCCTTTAACATATTGTTGATTTCAAATTGTTTCATCTTCAACAAATGAACTGGGTTGGTTGAAAAGTGATACTTAAACTTACATACCAGCACTATTTTGACATAGTGGAAGATATACTGAATTTATACTGTTTTTCATACTAAGATGGACCAAGATACGTGTTGCTTTTGCACATATTTCTTCATTAGTTTTGCAAAAGTCTGTTGATTGTCAGTCATTGGGTTCATTAGTTTTATATGTTCAAATCAAGCTTTATTTATACAGCATATTTCAGACATGGATGAAACACAATGGCTTCACAGGGAAAAGAAAACAAAAAAACAATGAAAATAAACAGCAATATTTACCACAAACATAAGAGGATAAAAAAAATGAAGAATAACAACTGAAAGACTAATGAGCATTCTAAGGAAAATTAATTGATTACAATATTAACAATGGATGTTATATTCAACCATAACGAGATGGACAAGCCAGCACAGGTGTAACACATTGACTAACTGAGGTGACACCAATCAGTGCGTCCTACGTGCTAACGAGCTAGACGTGCTAACGAGCTAGACGGGCTAACGAGCTAGATGTGCTAACGGGCTAGACGTGCTAACGAGCTAGATGTGCTAACGAGCTAGACGTGGTAACGAGCTAAAGTCCAACCTCAAAACATAAATGGAAAAACCAAAGCCTGTAACACCTTCCCCCTTAAGACAACAAATATATCCTATATTTTTGATGGACAAGTTTGCTCACCACCAACAGAAAACAACTTACATTTCATATTAAAATCAACAAAAATGCTTCCCTTCTACAATATAAACATGGTGTCCACTGGATGTCAACAATTAAAAACACGTATTTCTAAGTAATAATATACAATCGTATTATTTTTTTCTCCTTTTTCTTTCTATAGAATCCTAAAACTCACTAGCTTCTAGAACACTCGTCTTCCTAAAACTCACTAGCTTCTAGAACACTCGTCTTCCTAAATCCCACTAGCTTCTAGAACACTCGTCTTCCTAAATCCCACTAGCTTCTAGAACTCTCGTCCCCTTGGAACGAGCCCAAACAAAACTCATCTCCAATACGGAAAAACGTGCAGTCAAAATAAATTGTGATCCATGGCAACGGACTGGCTAAACACAAAACACTAAACTTTTTAACTGCCCACCCTTGAGACAATCAGCAACCAAGTTGTCCTCACCACAGACATGTCTGATTTCAAGAGGAAACTCCTGCAATATCCGTAGTAACTTTCCACCTCATTGCAGAGCTTCTCTCTCTTTTCAGTGTTCACTAGATAGGCATGTTGTTGGATCGGGGCCCAGTCCCCAATGTCATGTTCTAGTACATTTGGGTTGGCACATCTGAGAATGAACCCTGATATTCTAAAAGCAGGGCAACAGTGATGCATTTACATTTAAGGGTCGCTGAACAAAGGAACACAACACTTATTTGTCATCACTCATCGATATCATGTTGAAATCAATTGTGCGAGAGGAGGGAGATGAGGTTGCACGTCCTGTTAAAACTAACAGCTCAAAAACCACATGGAATATGGGAATAATGTGTACATCACTGGTTAGAGTACAATTTGTAGAAAACAGCTAGCTACATTTTGAAGTGTTGCATTGTGATTCCAGTGGGTCACCAACGTGGTAAGTGTAACAGAACTCTTTTTTTGTTAGTCACTTTTTGTTAAATCACATAAATAGTAACTCTTCCATTTCAGAGCCTGGATTTTTCCCCCTGAGGCTAAAATCAATTGAACAACAAACGTTTAGGGTTCTACATTCTGACGTTATTAAAATACTCCTACTACAATGTTAAAACATTCTACATTGTGACATTATTTCACTGATATCATGAAACAACTCCTTCATGTAGTTTCTGATGTTTGATCAGAGATCTTTTATCAGAGTATCTCTTCCCACACTGATCACAGCTATAAGGTTTCTGTCCTGTGTGTGTTCTCTGGTGTTTAGTTAGACAGCTAGATGTAGTAAAACTCTTCCCACACTGATCACAGCTATAAGGTTTCTCTCCTGTGTGTGCCCTCTGGTGTGCCGTCAGACAGCCAAACGTACTAAAACTCTTTACACATTGATCACAGACATAAGGTTTATCTCCTGTGTGTGTCCGCTGGTGTACTATCAGGCTGTTTAGCTGAGTAAAACTCTTCCCACATTGATTACAGCTATATGGTTTCTCTCCTGTGTGTGTTCTCTTGTGTATAGTTAGATAGCTAGATGTCGTAAAACTTTTCCCACATTGATTACAGCCATAAGGTTTCTCTCCTGTGTGTGTCCGCTGGTGTACTATCAGGCTGTTTAGCTGAGTAAAACCCTTCCCACATTGATCACAGCCAAAAGGTTTCTCTCCAGTGTGTATCCTCTGGTGTGATTTCAGAGTTTGTAGCCGAATAAAACTCTTCCCACATTGATCACAGCCATAAGGTTTCTCCCCAGTGTGAATTCTTTGATGTATTTTAAGGCCTAGTGAAGAGTTGAATATTTTCCCACAGTCAGAGCAGCAGTGAGATTTCTCTCCTGTGTGAACTCGCTGGTGTTTCTTGAGGAGTTCTGATCTGGAGAGACTCTTCTCTGCCTCGTCAGCATCATGATGTTGTTGAGGATCCCCAGGATCCCTATAGTCCCGTCTCTCTCCTGTGAGAACAAAGTCAGGCAGATGGTTAAAGGTCCACAACAGCAGAAATCCACTGTTTATTTGAGGTAAAAGGTGATGCCCAGAGCGTACCCATGAAGTTGTACAACAATTGACGTCTGTTAAAATATTTGACAATTAAGACAGTCAACTTAGCAACAATCATATTTTGTCTTGTTTTCACATTAGTAGAAACTAGAAAAGTTTTTAAAGTTGTTGAAACCCTAAGCAGTGTGCCAGATGACTTTTGGTCTCCAATATTGGCCCCTTTCTGTGTTTGCTAAAATTGCGACACGAGGTCAATGCGCACACAAAAATGATTGCAGAAACACTTCCCTGCTAATGAGGAAATCACTAGTTATGGATGTAGTATATCTGGTAATGAGGAAACCACTAGTTATGGATGTAGTATATCTGGTAATGAGGAAACCACTAGTTATGGATGTAGTATATCTGCTAATGAGGAAACCACTAGTTATGGATGTAGTATATCTGGTAATGAGGAAACCACTAGTTATGGATATAGTGTATCTGGTAATGAGGAAACCACTAGTTATGGATGTAGTATATCTGCCTGGAGCAAAAAATAGTGAGCAAAGATTTTAGTTTTCACAATGTATTCTGAATATTACAGCACAAGATCAGGAGTGCTACTCAAGGAAACTCACATTAAGCTCTGTGTCTATTCACTAATTCACCACCGTGGGGGAAAACTCAGGGGAGTTCTCATAGGCTGACAGCAAATATAGCCTCCATTTACAGGTTGCTTATGAGTGCATTTCACATTAAATATGGATTATAATTGTAAGACTCGCTTGAATCACCTACTTAATATGTTTGTGTTATTGTCGCATATCAACTGATTTATACTTAAAAAACACTTCAACCAGTAAAATGCTCTTTGGCTAGCTTTAACATCAGCCTGACAATGAGGGTTTGTACACTAAGTGTTTAACAAATTGGCCCATAACTTCACCTAACAATAACATAGACCAACTGTAAGACCCATAACTTCACCTAACAACATAGACCTACTGTAGGACCCATAACTTCACCTAACAACAACATAGACCTACTTCACCTAAGACTATATATAATTTTATATTTCAGGTGAAACATGGAAACTAACATGTCTTTGTCATGACATTTCATAACCTGATCACCAGATAATTTTGTGAATAATCCCACTAGGCTACTCTGTAATGTGTTGTCATTCTAAATGTCCTGAATAAAGGAAAATAGCTCTGTGTGTTGTACAATAGCCTATCCATCAAGGAACAGTTCTCTACACATTATGAGCTAAGTATCTCTGTGCACAAACAGAGTAATGAGACCCTACTGTAAATCAGCCAGACAGTAACACATTATAAACATCGATTTGTTTGGGATGTTGGATCCAACGTGGAGCACGGCATAACTGTCTTTACCAGAGTAATGAATGAAGAAGCACTTTGGTTGTTGTTGCATGTCGTGATGTTTGTCATGTGACTGTCATTCAGAAAATGATTTCCTGGATCAGCTGATGATAGTTGAACATGTGACTGTAACTAAACAGCTACAGTATTAAGTATTATGTGTAATTATTGAAGAACGACGTTAATGACAGTATCTATTTGGGTGTTGTAAATAAAGTTAAGGTGACTCTCGGTTAGAACCATTGGATTTAGCAAACTCTGAAATTATTTAGTATTTCTGTGCCCATAAAAACTGTTTTGCCAGCGTAACATAAGGAGACACTAAATGTTACGTAGGTAGAGAGCATTTCAGAGATCTGAATACAAAAAACTGTCCTAACAGGACAATAACCCAAACCACAAGGCCAAATCTACACTGGAGGAGCTTACCAAGATGACATTGAATGTTCCTGAGTGGCCTAGTTACAGTTTGGACTTAAATCATCTTGAAAGTCAATGGCAAGACTTGAAAATGGCTTTCTAGCAATGATCAACAACCAACTTGACAGAACAGGAAGGATTTTAAAAAGAATAATGAATATTCACATGAAGATCAGCCTCCTATTGGATGACATCACGACTTCCCATCAAGCCAACTCCTTGGAGGCCTTACTATGACATCACTCACTCCTTCTAGTTTGCAGTTGTCTAAAAAATCACTATTTTGCCCAAAACATTTATTTGTTTCCCATTAGTGTGTTTATACTTTACTGTATTTATATCACTTTTCAACAGGAAAGGACGTCATGAACAATTCATACAGTACAACAACATATTCAAGTGTAGAATGCCCTTTTTAAAATCACACATTAGTTCAACAACTGCAGAGATTGTGTCCCTCTTTTATCAGATATTACTCACTGTATTTACTGGTGTTAACCAGATCAATGTCCCTGTTTTATTAGATAGTACTCACTGTATTTACTGGTGTTAAATCAGATCAATGTCCCTGTTTTATTAGATAGTACTCACTGTATTTACTGGTGTTAATCAGATCAATGTCCCTGTTTTATTAGATAGTACTCACTGTATTTACTGGTGTTAATCAGATCAATGTCCCTGTTTTATTAGATAGTACTCACTGTATTTACTGGTGTTAACCAGATCAATGTCCCTGTTTTATTAGATAGTACTCACTGTATTTACTGGTGTTAACCAGATCAATGCCCCTGTTTTATTAGATAGTACTCACTGTATTTACTGGTGTTAATTAGATCAATGCCCCTGTTTTATTAGATAGTACTCACTGTATTTACTGGTGTTAATCAGATCAATGTCCCTGTTTTATAAGATGGTACTCACTGTATTTACTGGTGTTAATCAGATCAATGTCCCTGTTTTATTAGATAGTACTCACTGTATTTACTGGTGTTAAATCAGATCAATGTCCCTGTTTTATTAGATAGTACTCACTGTATTTACTGGTGTTAATCAGATCAATGTCCCTGTTTTATTAGATAGTACTCACTGTATTTACTGGTGTTAATCAGATCAATGTCCCTGTTTTATTAGATAGTACTCACTGTATTTACTGGTGTTAACCAGATCAATGTCCCTGTTTTATTAGATAGTACTCACTGTATTTACTAATGTTAATCAGATCTCCAGTCTTCTCTTCTTCGTCCTCCTCTAATGTGACAGTAATCTCCCCCTCTTCATCCTTCATTCCAAAAACGTCTTCATTTTCTTTCACTTCCTCCTCTTCTTTTACTGTAACATCCTCCTCCTCTTTCACTCTGAACGCGTCTTCCTCTTCTTTCTCTGTAACGTCTTTCTCTTCTTCTTTCACGGTAACAGCCTCACCCTCTACTTCTTGTTTTACTGTGACATCCTCCTCTTCCTTCTCCTCTTTCACGACAATGTTCAGCCCCAGAGCTTCTTTCTCCGTCCAGCAGACCTCCTCTTTAGCAGGAGGAGAGTAGCTTAGTGAGCGCATGGTCGGGGATGTTAGCTAGCTAGGCTAGTGCTAACTTAACCAGCCAGATAGTTGACTTACAACGTAAATATTAAATTAAATGGGGTAGCTAGTTGTTTACACATAAGTATGTCTAAATCACAGTTACAATTAAACCAGGAAAGTGTCTAAAGAACTTGAATGTTCCGACTTTGTCAGCTAGCGAGCTACCGAGGTGGCTGCAGTTGTTGAAGAAGCGTTCCGTCCACTAGATTATACGTCACACTAGAAACATCGCCTGAAAGACACATATCGCCATCTGCTGTCTGGAGGGAGGAAACGCAGTTGAGGAGGGAAAACTATTTTTATTCTTCATTGAATTATAATATTATAAAGCAGTTTAGGGAAACGTTTTTTTCTCTCCATTAAATATTAATATTATATCAACACGTACAAAAAGCAACAAGTGCTGTTTGATTAATTCCGTTTTTTATGAGAATTTAAAACAAACTCTACATCTACTCCACTGTATTTACTGGTGTTAATCAGATCAATGTCCCTGTTTTATGAGATGGTACTCACTGTATTTACTGGTGTTAATCAGATCAATGTCCCTGTTTGACTCAGTCAAAAAACAAGATATCAAAATAAGCACCTAGTTATTAATACCCTTGATAAAGATGAGCAAAAATGTATAAAATAAATCAACTTTACCCACTACCAGGATATTTTAGCCCAAAACCTGGTTACCTCTCTGCTAGGAGGCTGAAACTTGGCCATAAGGGGATCTTTCAGCAAAACAAAGAAACTGTAAATTGGGCACAAAATCAAAAATGTTCTATGGCCAACTCAGTCTTCGGACTTGAACTCCATTGAAAACCTGTGGTTTGAATTGAACAGGGCAGTCCATAAGACAGACTAAATAAATCAAGGACATGGAGAGATTCTGTATGGAGGAAGGGTCTAAGGTCCCACCCAATGTGTTCTCTAATCTCATAAAACATTTCAGTGTCATTATCCTCCCAAGGGGAGAGTGCTGGAGTATTGAAAACATGGGTAGCAATAATTCAGACCCCTGCCTTTTGAGAATTACATGTTAAACTAAATCTCTTTCTCTGAGCAATTGTATTAGTATAAAATAATATAATTTCCCTTTTTTTTGGTGTAACAATACATCATGTAGATGTATATATATAATGAACAGACTAGGTCTATACTGCTCCTACATGGTGTAACAATACATCATGTAGATGTACAGTGGGGGGAAAAAGTATTTGATCCCCTGCTGATTTTGTACATTTGCCCACTTACAAAGAAATAATCAGTCTATAATTTTAATAGTAGGTTTATTTGAGCAGTGAGAGACAGAATAACAACAACAAAAAATCCAGAAAAATGCATGTCAAAAATGTTATAAATTGATTTGCATTTTAGTGAGGGAAATAAGTATTTGACCCCCTCTCAATCAGAAAGATTTCTGGCTCCCAGGTGTCTTTTATACAGGTAACGAGCTGAGATTAGGAGCACACTCTTAAAGGGAGTGCTCCTAACTGTAAAGGGATAATTCCAGTACAGTACATGTGTAAAGGGTGTAGAGGGATAATCCCAGTGCAGTACATGTGTAAAAGGATAATTCCAGTACAGTACATGTGTAAAAGGATAATTCCAGTACAGTACATGTGTAAAGGGTGTAAAGGGATAATTCCAGTGCAGTACATGTGTAAAGGGTGTTGAGGGATTATTCCAGTGCAGTACATGTGTAAAGGGTGTAGAGGGATAATCCCAGTACAGTACATGTGTAAAGGGTGTAGAGGGATAATCCCAGTGCAGTACATGTGTAAAGGGTGTTGAGGGATTATTCCAGTGCAGTACATGTGTAAAGGGTGTTGAGGGATATTTCCAGTACAGTACATGTGTAAAGGGTGTAGAGGGATAATTCCAGTGCAGTACATGTGTAGAGGGATAATCCCAGTGCAGTACATGTGTAAAGGGTGTTGAGGGATAATCCCAGTGCAGTACATGTGTAAAGGGTGTTGAGGGATATTTCCAGTACAGTACATGTGTAAAGGGTGTAAAGGGATAATCCCAGTACAGTACATGTGTAGAGGGTGTAGAGGGATAATTCCAGTGCAGTACATGTGTAAAGGGTGTTGAGGGATAATCCCAGTGCAGTACATGTGTAAAGGGTGTAAAGGGATAATTCCAGTGCAGTACATGTGTAAAGGGTGTAAAGGGATAATCCCAGTGCAGTACATGTGTAAAGGGTGTAGAGGGATAATCACAGTACAGTACATGTGTAAAGGGTGTAAAGGGATAATTCCAGTGCAGTACATGTGTAAAGGGTGTTGAGGGATAATTCCAGTGCAGTACATGTGTAAAGGGTGTTGAGGGATAATCCCAGTGCAGTACATGTGTAAAGGGTGTTGAGGGATAATCCCAGTGCAGTACATGTGTAAAGGGTGTAAAGGGATAATTCCAGTGCAGTACATGTGTAAATGGTGTAGAGGGATAATCCCAGTGCAGTACATGTGTAAAGGGTGTTGAGGGATAATCCCAGTGCAGTACATGTGTAAAGGGTGTAGAGGGATTATTCCAGTACAGTACATGTGTAAAGGGTGTAAAGGGATAATCCCAGTGCACTGGTTATTGACTGCAGACTTAAAATGCTGAAAACAGGTCCCTAGTGGAATGACAACAACATGGCTGCTTCTTAAAGAAGAGATGGAGAAAGAGACAGAGATAACCATATACATTGCACATGGACCGTAAGAAATCCTGAATGTATTGAAATGCCTGGGCTCGCAGGGGATGTGTTAATTCATAACCCATCATGTATACCTGTTAATTCATAACCCATCATTTATAACCCATCATTTATACCTGTTAATTCATAACCCATCATTTATACCTGTTAATTCATAACCCATCATTTATACCTGTTAGTTCATAACCCATCATTTATACCTGTTAATTCATAACCCATCATTTATACCTGTTAGTTCATAACCCATCATTCATAACCCATCATTTATACCTGTTAGTTCATAACCCATCATTTATACCTGTTAATTCATAACCCATCATTTATACCTGTTAGTTCATAATCCATCATTTATACCTGTTAATTCAGGGGCGGTTCAGGCAGGCTGGCACGCTCCCTGACCTAACTTGGCAGGAACTAATGGGGATCCATAATAAACCCCAGGAAGAGTAGCTGCTGCCTTGACAGGAACTAATGGGGATCCATAATCAATACAAATACTTGTATCAATATATTTGTGTCTCTTTACTCTTGGATTCTAAAATGCTAATTAGCATCAAAGTAGACGACATGCAAGACTACAAATCCCTGCAAGCTCCTGCATGTCATCTCTAGCCAACACCTTTCACAGAACAGGTCACTGAATTGTCCATTGAAATACATTTTGACACTTTAATCATTGCAACATAAAGGCCTGATTGGTGGAGTGCTGCAGAGATGGTTGTCCTTCTGGAAGGTTCTCCCGTCTCCACAGAGGAAATCCGGAGCTCTGTCAGAGTGAACATCGGGTTCTTGTTCACCTCCCTGACCAAGGCCCTTCTCCCACGATTTCTCAGTTTGTCCAGGCGGCCAGCTCTAGGAAGAGTCTTGGTGGTTCCAAACTTCTTCCATTTAAGAATGATGGAGGCCACTGTGTTCTTGGGGACCTTCAATGCTGAAGACATTTTTTGGTACCTTTCCCCAGATCTGTGCCTCGACACAATCCTGTCTCAGAGCTCTATGGACAATTCCTTTGACCTCATGGCTCGGTTTTTGTTCTGACATGCACTGTAAACTGTGGGATCTTATATAGACAGTTGTGTGCCTTTCCTAATCATGTCTAATCAATTGAATTTACCACAAGTGGACTCCAATCAAGTTGTAGAAACATTTCAAGGAAGATCAATTGAATCAGGATGCATCTGAGCTCAATTTCGAGTCTCATAGCAAAGGGTCTGAATACTTAAGTAAATACATTTGGAAAAATGTTTTTAAAAAATGATTTTGTTTTCTCATTATGGGGTATTGATTATTCAATTATAAAATTATTCAACTTTAGAATAAGGCTGTAATGTAACTAAATGTTTAAAAAGTGAAGGGGTCTGAATACTTAATGAATGCAGTTTTGTACACAGTCATGTGATACGTGGTATAGAAGAGTCCAATCATAGGAGAGTACATGGGAGGCACTATACTGTGTGTCTGCAGGTGTCTATCTGGTCAAAACCACTGTTACAGGTGCCCCTCCACCCTCTGGTGGGATGGATCATGTCTACAGAGAAACCTAGATTCAAATACTTAGATGTGTGTGTATTGGGTATATGTCGTGAAATTGTTAGATATTACTTATTAGATATTACTGCACTGTCGGAGCTAGAAACACAAGCATTTCACTACACCCGCAATAACATCTGCTAAACACGTGTATGTGACCAATAAAATGTGATTTGATTTGAAATAAACGTCCTATTTATCAAAGGTGCTTTTGTCTGGGGTCAAAATGACTCCAAAGGATTTGAATTTGTTAAAAGTCCATATTGATACAGAAACACTAAACCATGATATAGATTTATTAAGAACAAGTTGACTTACAAAGTCATGAAAATTTGGAAGAATTGAATAAACCTCATTTTGGCTATGATAAAAGATATGCTGTTGGCGGGGCTCCCTGCCTGTGCCATTAAACCCCTACAACTCATCCAGAACGCCGCAGCCCGTCTGGTGTTCAACCTTCCCAAGTTCTCTCACGTCACCCCGCTCCTCCGCTCTCTCCACTGGCTTCCAGTTGAAGCTCGCATCCGCTACAAGACCATGGTGCTTGCCTACGGAGCTGTGAGGGGAACGGCACCTCCGTACCTTCAGGCTCTGATCAGGCCCTACACCCAAACAAGGGCACTGCGTTCATCCACCTCTGGCCTGCTCGCCTCCCTACCTCTGAGGAAGCACACTTCCCGCTCAGCCCAGTCAAAACTGTTCGCTGCTCTGGCACCCCAATGGTGGAACAAGCTCCCTCACGACGTCATGACAGCGTAGTCAATCACCACCTTCCGGAGACACCTGAAACCCCACCTCTTTAAGGAATACCTAGGATAGGATAAAGTAATCCTTCTAACCCCCCCCCCCCCCCCCCCCCCCTTAAAAGATTTAGATGCACTATTGTAAAGTGGTTGTTCTACTGGATATTATAGGTGAATGCTGAATGCACCAATTTGTAAGTCGCTCTGGATAAGAGCGTCTGCTAAATGACTTAAATGTAAATGTAAATGTAATATACCTCTGGGGTCAAAATGATCCATGTCAGAAGTATGGTTCAACGCAAATATGTAGTGGGTGTAAAGTTTGTTTTAAATTCTCACTCATTAAAAACGAATCAATCAACACATGCTTCTCTTTGAACGACTTAATGTAATATTAATATTTTATGAAATAAATGAAAAATAAACGTTTGGTTCCTCAACTGCGTTGCCCCCTCCAGTCAGCAGATGGCGATGTGCGTCTTTTAGGTTCAGGCGATGCTGCCAGTGTGACGTATAATCTAGTGGACGGGACGCTCCTTCAACAACAACAGCTAGTCAGACACCTCGGTAGCTTTCTAGCAAACATAGCTACAACATTCACGCTCTTTACACTGTTTTGGTGTATATTAGTCGATGTGTATTAAACACACTTCTGTCGTATGTACTTGTTGGCCCATTTAATTATATATTTACGTTGTTTGTCAGCTAGCTGGTTTGCTAAGTTAGCTTAGAACTAGGCTAGTCGCTAATGCTAACTAGCTAACATCCCCGACCATGAGTTCACTAAGCTACTCTCCTCCTGTTAAAGAGGAGGTCTGCTGGACGGAGAAAGAAGCTCTTGTGAAAGAGGAGGAGGAAGAGAAAGATGTTACAATACAAAAACAAGTAGAGGGTGAAGCTGTTAGCGTGAAAGAAGAAGAGAAAGACGTTTCAGTTAAAGAAGAGGAAGAGGCGTTCAGAGTGAAAGAGGAGGAGGATGTTACAGTAAAAGAAGAGGAGGAAGAGAAAGAGGAGGCAGTTTTTGGAGTGAAAGAGGAGGAGGGGGAGATGACTGTCACATTGGAGGAAGAAGAGGAGGTTGGAGATCTGTTTAACACCAGTAAGTACCGTCTCTGCAGTCGTTGAACCAATATGCAGTAAAGGGGTTCTACACTTTAATGTTGTTCTGTAGGAATGGCTGAAGCTACACTGTAACGTGTAGAACATCAAGAGTGGACCATCAACAAAACGTTAACAATTGATCAAATGCATCCAATGACAATGCCTGAAATACTGTAGTCCTCAATATCTCCTATTAGATTAGCCCAAGATGTTCTCTTAAAGGGGCAATCAGCAGTTGTTACATCCATTTAGGGACTTATACATTAATGATATGTACCCATCTGTTTCTTGAAGAAATCACTTATAAATGCCTCATGAGCTTAGTTCAACTGTCGTACCCCATCAGAACCCAAAATATAAGCTTTTATTTACTCCAATGTTTGTCAGTAAATATAAACAAACACTGTATATCCTCAAAACATGGTTAAAACTATAATGTTGATATCATGGATGGTTACATTTCTCCAGCCCCATCCCTCAGCTTTTTACCGAAACGGGCAGGGAGTTCGCTTTGTTATTGTTTCTACTGCTGATTGCTGCCCCCGTTACTCCTCAAGGTCCAAGGACTGAATGTTATTTTCAGAGGTAGACTGGCTCTGGCAGCTAAAATAGTCAAATAATCCATCTAAATGTGAATCGATTCTCAATTGCGATACGTTTCTAGAAACATAAATCGCTGTACTTTCATATCAATTCAGAATAATTTCACACAATACTTAAATATCACATCAAAATTATTTGAAATAATACTTTCATATCACATCAATTATTTCAAATACTTTCACATCAAAATTATTTCAAATAATACTTTCATATCACATCAAAATTATTTAAAATACTTTCACATCAAAATAATTTCACACAATACTTTCATATCACATCAAAATAGGTAACCAGTCGCGATGCCCCAAACATTGAATGCAAGTCAATTTATAACATTTTTGACATGTGTTTTTCTGGATTTTTTTGTTATTCTGTCTCTCACTGTTCAAATAAACCTACCATTAAAATTATAGACTGATCATTTCTTTGTCAGTGGGCAAATGTACAAAATCAGCAGGGGATCAAATACTTTTTTCCCTCACTGTAACTCCCAATCACGGCCAGTTGTGACACAGCCTGGACTCGAACCAGGGTGTCTGTAGTGACGCCTCAAGCACTGAGATACAGTGTTTTAGACCGCTGCACCACTCAGGGGCCCCAACATCATGTTCTAGTGCTGTCCCCAACTAAAATACATCTTGGTCAACCAAGAGTCATCTGTTCTTTCTACCAATCGATTGGTTGAAATGTTATGTATATTTTTCCATATATAGACACAACCCATGTGTTTTAATAAAATCAACTATATGTACTGAACTGGTCTGATGCTTTAAGCACACTGTTTGACCAAATAATTAAGACACACAAATGACTCGAGGGATGACTCGAACCTTTTCCATTTCGAGTGGCAATTTATCTGACCATTTCTACTGATCTGGTGCCAGTTAGGATTTTCATATGCACATTTTCATGGAAGATTTTAAAATCATTGTCTGTGATTAATCTACATTCTATCTAAATCTAAAAGAAAATTATACAAATCTAAAAGTAACTTTTATTGCCATTGCCAACTATGTAAAAATAGCCTACATAAAGCCAACAAATAAAAACATTGCAGCCTGCAGGTAATAAATATCCTATAAATCACTTTGGCTGCACATGGCCTGTCTACAACGAACTTAAAACATATCAACTATCAACTGGGTCCTCCTAAACTTGTGATAGCAAGCCTGCAACATTGTATAAAATATTCTGGGCCTTATTCCCTGCCAGTGAGTTCTGGACAGACACAGCTGTAGGCTATTTGTGCAAAGGATAAGAAGTAATCAGGTCTTTTATGACATTTCCACTGGATCAGAGCATTACATTTTTCCCTTTTATGCTGAGTGTTTATCGAAAGGGTGAGAGCTGGAAATATATTTTTTAAATACTTTGAGGAACTATTCTCATTTGCAATTGATTTTGATTAGACTTTGTTTACTTGCTTTTTGATGTGAAGAAAAAAATACTTTGAGAAGCTCCACAACTCATTAGTGGTGGTGCGTTAAGACAATCAGAAATACTATCAGACATCCCCAAATGGGCACATTTATAGGCCTACATTTGCACACAGGCCAGGTAGACTAGTCCTACTTCTATATGTGTAACCAGGTAGACTAGTCCTACTTCTATATGTGTAACCAGGTAGACTAGTCCTACTTCTATATGGGTAACCAGGTAGACTAGTCCTACTTCTATATGTGTAACCAGGTAGACTAGTCCTACTTCTATATGTGTAACCAGGTAGACTAGTCCTACTTCTATATGTGTAACCAGGTAGACTAGTCCTACTTCTATATGTGTAACCAGGTAGACTAGTCCTACTTCTATATGGGTAACCAGGTAGACTAGTCCTACTTCTATATGTGTAACCAGGTAGACTAGTCCTACTTCTATATGGGTAACCAGGTAGACTAGTCCTACTTCTATATGGGTAACCAGGTAGACTAGTCCTACTTCTATATGTGTAACCAGGTAGACTAGTCCTACTTCTATATGGGTAACCAGGTAGACTAGTCCTACTTCTATATGTGTAACCAGGTAGACTAGTCCTACTTCTATATGTGTAACCAGGTAGACTAGTCCTACTTCTATATGTGTAACCAGGTAGACTAGTCCTACTTCTATATGTGTAACCAGGTAGACTAGTCCTACTTCTATATGGGTAACCAGGTAGACTAGTCCTACTTCTATATGTGTAACCAGGTAGACTAGTCCTACTTCTATATGTGTAACCAGGTAGACTAGTCCTACTTCTATATGGGTAATCAGGTGTGCGTCCTTACTCAACATTGACAGGAGTGTTTCAAGCAAAAGACAATTAATAAATTGACAACTGACGCATCTTGCGGGGTCAGGTCTGGGTGGTCTGCCAGGGGCCGTTTCATTTAGTATCTGTTTGGGTCGGCATGAGGAATGATTGTATTTTCCCATAGTATGTTGTACAGAAGTTGACCAACTGAAAGGGAGTGTAACTTTATGACTATAATTACTGTTCCCTGAAGGAGGGAAACGAGGTACAACACCTGTTTGGCCCCACCCCTTCCTGGGTCGGTGAAGAGCGATATTAAATTGAATATGACCTAAGGCTCGTATTTCTGTGTGTTATTATATTATAATTAAGTCTATGATTTGATATTTGATATAGCAGTCTGACTGAGCGGTGGTAGGCAGCAGCAGGCTTGTAAGCATTCATTTAAACATTCATTCAAACAGCACTTTCCTGCGTTTGCCAGCAGCTCTTAGCAATGCTTGAAGCACAGCGCTGTTTATGACATCAAGCCTATCAACTCCTGAGATTAGGCTGGCAATACTAAAGTGCCTATAAGAACATCCAATAGTCAAAGGTGTATAAAATACAAATGGTATAGAGAGAAATAGTCCTATAATTCCTATAATAACTGCAACCTAAAACTTCTTACCTGGGAATATTGAAGACTCATGTTAAAAGGAACCACCAGCTTCCATATGTTCTCATGTTCTGAGCGAGGAACTTAAACATTAGCTTTATTACATGGCACATATTGCACTTTTACTTTCTTCTCCAACACTGTGTTTTTGCATTATTTAAACCAAATGGAACATGTTTCATTATTTATTTAAACCAAATGGAACATGTTTCATTATTTATTTGAGACTAAATTGATTTTATTGATGTATTATATTAAGTTCAAATAAATGTGTTAATTCAGTATTGTTGTAATTGTCATTATTACAAATATATATATTTAAAATCGGCCGATTTAATCGGTATGTTTTTTTGGGGGGGGGGTCATCCAATAATCGGTATCGGCGTTGAAAAATCATAATCGGTCGACCTCTACTATGTTATTGTTTGTTAAACACTTACTGTTCAAACCCTCATTGTCAGGCTGATGGAAAAGCTAGCCAAGGAGCATTTTACTGGTTGAAGTGTTTTTTTAAGTATAAATCAGTTGATTTGCGACAATAACACAAACATATTAAGCAGGAGATTCAAACGAGCCTTACAATTATAATCCAAAGTAATGTGAAATGCACTTATAATCAACCTTTAAATGGAGGCTATTTTTGCTGTCAGCCTCTGAGAACTCCCCTGGGTTTTCCCCACGGTGGTGAATTAGTGAATAGACACAGAGCTTAATGTGAGTTTCCTTGAGTAGCACTCCTGATCTTGTCCTGATAGTGCGCTGTAATATTCAGAATACATTGTGAAAAACTAAAATCTTTGCGCACTATTTTTTGCTCCAGGCAGATATACTACATCCATAACTAGTGGTTTCCTCATTACCAGATATACTACATCCATAACTAGTGGTTTCCTCATTACCAGATATACTACATCCATAACTAGTGGTTTCCTCATTAGCAGATATACTACATCCATAACTAGTGGTTTCCTCATTACCAGATATACTACATCCATAACTAGTGGTTTCCTCATTACCAGATATACTACATCCATAACTAGTGGTTTCCTCATTAGCAGATATACTACATCCATAACTAGTGGTTTCCTCATTAGCAGATATACTACATCCATAACTAGTGGTTTCCTCATTACCAGATATACTACATCCATAACTAGTGGTTTCCTCATTACCAGATATACTACATCCATAACTAGTGGTTTCCTCATTACCAGATATACTACATCCATAACTAGTGGTTTCCTCATTACCAGATATACTACATCCATAACTAGTGGTTTCCTCATTACCAGATATACTACATCCATAACTAGTGGTTTCCTCATTACCAGATATACTACATCCATAACTAGTGGTTTCCTCATTACCAGATATACTACATCCATAACTAGTGGTTTCCTCATTACCAGATATACTACATCCATAACTAGTGGTTTCCTCATTACCAGATATACTACATCCATAACTAGTGGTTTCCTCATTACCAGATATACTACATCCATAACTAGTGGTTTCCTCATTACCAGATATACTACATCCATAACTAGTGGTTTCCTCATTACCAGATATACTACATCCATAACTAGTGGTTTCCTCATTACCAGATATACTACATCCATAACTAGTGGTTTCCTCATTACCAGATATACTACATCCATAACTAGTGGTTTCCTCATTACCAGATATACTACATCCATAACTAGTGGTTTCCTCATTAGCAGATATACTACATCCATAACTAGTGGTTTCCTCATTACCAGATATACTACATCCATAACTAGTGGTTTCCTCATTAGCAGATATACTACATCCATAACTAGTGGTTTCCTCATTAGCAGATATACTACATCCATAACTAGTGGTTTCCTCATTAGCAGATATACTACATCCATAACTAGTGGTTTCCTCATTACCAGATATACTACATCCATAACTAGTGGTTTCCTCATTACCAGATATACTACATCCATAACTAGTGGTTTCCTCATTACCAGATATACTACATCCATAACTAGTGGTTTCCTCATTACCAGATATACTACATCCATAACTAGTGGTTTCCTCATTACCAGATATACTACATCCATAACTAGTGGTTTCCTCATTACCAGATATACTACATCCATAACTAGTGGTTTCCTCATTACCAGATATACTACATCCATAACTAGTGGTTTCCTCATTACCAGATATACTACATCCATAACTAGTGGTTTCCTCATTACCAGATATACTACATCCATAACTAGTGGTTTCCTCATTACCAGATATACTACATCCATAACTAGTGGTTTCCTCATTACCAGATATACTACATCCATAACTAGTGGTTTCCTCATTACCAGATATACTACATCCATAACTAGTGGTTTCCTCATTACCAGATATACTACATCCATAACTAGTGGTTTCCTCATTACCAGATATACTACATCCATAACTAGTGGTTTCCTCATTACCAGATATACTACATCCATAACTAGTGGTTTCCTCATTACCAGATATACTACATCCATAACTAGTGGTTTCCTCATTACCAGATATACTACATCCATAACAAGTGGTTTCCTCATTAGCAGGGAGGAGTTTCTGCAACCATATTGTGTGTGCATTGCCCTCGTGCTGCAATTTTAGCAAACACAGAAAGGGGCCAATATTGGAGACCAAAGTCGTCTGGCACACTGCTTAGAGTTTCAACAACATGAATAACTTATTTCTAGCCTACAATCATCCATGTTACTACTAATGTGAAAACAAGACAAAATATGACTATTCTTGCTCATTTTAAGACAAATGTCAAGTAATCATTACATTCATTACAGATGTCAATTGTTGTACAACATCATGGCTACGCTGTTGGCATCACCTTTTACAGTGTATTTTCGCTGTTGTGGGCCTTTAATCATCTGTCTGTCTTTGTTGTTCACACAGGAGAGAGACGTGACTATCGTGGATCCTCTGGGGAGTCTCAACAACATCATGATGCTGAAGAGGCAGAGAAGAGTCTCTCCAGATCAGAACTCCTCAATAAACGCCTGCAGAGACCCACAGGGAAGAGAACTCACTGCTGCTCTGACTGTGGGAAGAGATTCACCTCCTCATTAGGCATTAAAATTCATCAGAGAATCCACACAGGAGAGAAACCTTATAGCTGTGGTCAATGTGGGAAGAGTTTTGGTCGGTCTGGAAAGCTGATTTTACACCAGAGAACACACACAGGAGAGAAACCTTTTAGCTGTGATCAATGTGGGAAGAGTTTTACTTCATCTGATCATCTGACAGTACACCAGAGAATACACACAGGAGAGAAACCTTATAGCTGTGATCAATGTGGGAAGAGTTTCACTACATCAAGCATTCTGACTGTACACCAGAGAATACACACAGGAGAGAAACCTTATAGCTGTGGTCAATGTGGGAAGAGTTTTGGTCAATCTGGAGAACTGACTTTACACCAGAGAATACACACAGGAGAGAAACCTTTTAGCTGTGATCAATGTGGGAAGAGTTTTACTACATCTGATAATCTGACAGTACACCAGAGAACACACACAGGAGAGAAACCTTATAGCTGTGGTAAATGTTGGAAGAGTTTTGGTCAATCTGGACATCTGACAGTGCACCAGAGAATACACACAGGAGAGAAACCTTATAGCTGTGATCAATGTGGGAAGAGATTTGGTCAATCTGGCCATCTGACATCACACAAGAGAACACACACAGGAGAGAAATCTTATAGCTGTGATCAATGTGGGAAGAGTTTTGCTGATTCTGGCTCTCTGACTCAACACCAGAGAACACACACAGGAGAGAAATCTCATAGCTGTGACCAGAGATAATCTGATAAAAGTTATCTGATCAAACATCAGAAAATACATGAAGGAGTTGTTTCATGATATCAATGAATTAATGTCACAATGTAGAATGTTTTAACATTGTAGAAGGAGTATTTTAATGATGTCACAATGTAGAACCCTAAACGTTTGTCCCCTGTTCTATTGATTTCAGCATGATATGGATATTAGCCTCAGGGGGAAAATCCAGGCTCTGAAATGGAAGAGTTACTATTTATGAGATTTAACTAAAAGTGACAAACACAAAAAGAGTTGTGTTACACTTACCATGTTGGTGACCCACTGGAATCAAAATGCACCGCTTCAAAATGTATCTGGCTGTTTTCTACAAGTTGTCCTCTAACCAGGGATGTACACATTATTCCCAGATTCCATGTGGTTTTTAGCTGTTAGTTTTAACAGGACGTGCAACCTCATCTCCCTCCTGTCACACAAATGATTTTAGCATGATATCGATGAATAAGTGTTGTGTTCCTTTGTTTAGCGACCCCTAAATTTAAATGCATCACTCCAAAATGTAGCTGACTGTCTTCTGCAGGTTGTCCTCTAACCAGTGAGGTAAAATATATCTCCCATTTCCATGTGTTTTTTTAGTTGTGTTAGTTTCAACAGCATGTACAACCTGATTTCCCCCCTAATCGATATCAGTGATTTATTGCTACTTGTCATAACAACAGTGTTTCTGGTGCTTGTGCAGTTTATAAGAAGCTTGTTTAATAAAAATACAAGTAATATGATTATTGTGGCAGATGTTTGTGTATATAGCACATTTTATGTTTAGATTTTCAATTCATCCCAAACTGTTTCTGCATTTTGGTTATTGATTTGGACACGCCCACCAGACATTATTTCCTAAAGGACTTAATGATGAAATGCATGGAAAATATCCCACCCAGCAAAATGTAATTGAAAAGATGTTGAAAATAAGACTATGCCCAACATCCAATACACATTCAGTTTTAGTTGAAAGTGAAAGTTGAGAAGATGTAGTTTTTTTCATTGACTTGAAAACAACTTAAATTCAACGTCCTTGCAGCCTATACACATTGACTCAGTATAATAAATTGGTCTATAATCAATTGTATTAACAATCCTACATCACTCCAGCATTTATTGACAACATTCAAATTCTAATTGTCTTTATTCCACTACTGAAGAAGCATGACTCAAATCACCTCATATTTCAAACATTCAGCCTGACAAAAGATACGTGTTTTATAATTCCATGCCTCACCATTAAGTTAATTATTGCCAATACATATTAACAAAGGGGTGTACATTTGGTTTGATATTTCATATTTACAATTAATGTAACATTTAGTAATCAATGATTTATGCAACCAACTGACAATTTTTGGGTACAATTATATTGACGTAATATCAGGGATAATTTTATAATGTAATTTTATAATATCAGGGATCATTCTCAGATGTGCCAACCCAAATGTACTAGAGCATGACATTGGGGACTGGGCCCCGTTCCAACAACATGCCTATCTAGTGAACCCTGAAAAGAGAGAGAAGCTCCGCAGTGAGGTGTGGAAAGTTACTATGGATATTGCAGGAGTTTCCTCTTGAAATCAGACATGTCTGTGGTGAGGACAACTTGGTTGCTGATTGTCTCAAGGGTGGGCAGTTAAAAAGTTTTGTGTTTTGTGTTTAGCCAGTGCGTTACCATGGATCACATATTATTTTGACACGTTTTTCCGTGTTGGAGATGAGTTTTATCTCTTATTCTTTTCTGTATGTTTTTGAAACTGCACTGTTGGTTAGGGGCTCGTAAGTCAGCATTTCACTGTTAGGTCTGTTGTATTCGGCGCAGTACAATTTGATTTGAGTTTTGTTATACGGCATGTTTTTCCGTATTTGAGATGATTTTTGTTTGGGCTCGTTCCAAGGGGACGAGAGTTCTAGAAGCTAGTGAGTTTTAGGAAGACGAGTGTTCTAGAAGCTAGTGAGTTTTAGGAAGACGAGTGTTCTAGAAGCTAGTGAGTTTTAGGAAGACAAGTGTTCTAGAAGCTAGTGAGTTTTAGGAAGACGAGTGTTCTAGAAGCTAGTGAGTTTTAGGAAGACGAGTGTTCTAGAAGCTAGTGAGTTTTAGGAAGACGAGTGTTCTAGAAGCTAGTGAGTTTTAGGAAGACGAGAGTTCTAGAAGCTAGTGAGTTTTAGGAAGACGAGAGTTCTAGAAGCTAGTGAGTTTTAGGAAGACGAGAGTTCTAGAAGCTAGTGAGTTTTAGGAAGACGAGAGTTCTAGAAGCTAGTGAGTATTAGGAAGACGAGAGTTCTAGAAGCTAGTGACTTTTAGGATTCTATAGACAGAAAAAGGAGAAAAAAATAGTACGATTGTATATTATTATTTGGAAATACGTGTTTTTTCTTGTTTTTAATTGTTGACAGCCAGTATACACCATGATTATATTGTAGAAGGTGAAGCATTGTAGTTGATTATAATGTGAAATGGAAGTTGTTTTCTGTTGATGGTGAGCAAACTTGTCCAACAAAATATAGGATATATTTGTTGTCTTAAGGGGGAAGGTGTTACAGGCTTTGGTTTTTCCATTTATGTTTTGAGGTTGGACATTAGCACGTGGGAAAGGGGGATACCAAGTCAGTTGTACAACTGAATGCATTCAACTGAAATGTGTCTTGGGTGCACTGATTGGTGTCACCTCGTTAGTCAGTATGTGTTACACCTGTGCTGGCTTGTCCATCTCGTTAGTGGGAAGGTGTTTCACCTGAGCTGGTCCAGGTTCTATTTAAGAGTGTCTGGCCCAGTGCTCCAGTTGTCTTGATACATGTGGAGAGTCAACACCTTTAGTTGCTCCACCTTTTTGGTTTGCTTCCTGTCTTTAAGTTTGGTGTGGGATTTTCTTTTGTTTTCCTCTTCTTGGGCAGATTTAGTGGGTCTCATGGTGGGTGTCTTTTAGGTCCCAGTTGTTGTTACTAGTCAACTTCCAGTGGACACCCCCATAGTGTCTTTCAGAGCCCCTCCTAAAAAACAAGTTATATTTTGGGTTGGATATTGCATCATATTGTTGATATTTGAATCAATGGCATTTCC
This sequence comes from Salmo salar, assembly GCF_965601325.2. Classification (NCBI taxonomy): domain Eukaryota; kingdom Metazoa; phylum Chordata; class Actinopteri; order Salmoniformes; family Salmonidae; genus Salmo; species Salmo salar. Next base: position 281,378 of record NW_027675516.1, on the reverse strand, counting down.
TTACAATGCTCATTAGTCTTTCAGTTGTTAGTCTTCTGTTTTTTATCCTCATATTTGTGTACTAAATGTTTATTTTCATAGTTTTTTCCTGTGAAGCCATTGTGTTGCATCCATGTCTGACATGTGCTGTATAAATAAAGCTTGATTTGATTTGAACACATTGTAAAACAAATTTACCCAATGACTGACCAATCAACAAACTATTGGTCCACCTTAGTATGAAAAACCGTATCAATCACTCTTTTCCAGCCTGCTGAAGGCGTGGTGGAGTGGTAAACACCACCCCCGGCTCTACCAGGGGCTTGAGCTGGTCTCCCACAGCTCTGCTTATGTCATGTTCTGTGGCCTTGCTGTTCCATTTCTTGACTGTCCCTGCAACACAGAAATAAACACATTTAGTCATATTATATAAAACACTCAAAGTAATGGATATGGAGCATCTAGGGCCTCAGTTACACCTGGCACCTAAATGTGACTTCTGATCACTCCAAGCTGCATTAGGTTCAGATCTACCAGGATGGGCCTTTGACATAGTCTGGACGCAGTCAGGCCACTGAATATGCATAAGCAATGTAAAGAGGTGGGGTGAATGAGGGGAAAAGTAAATTTGACACAAATTACCTTCATAATAAATCAAATGTTGTTGGTCACATACAGGTGTTCAGCAGATGTTATTGCAGGTGTAGTGAAATGCTTGTCCTTCTAGTTCCCACAGTGCAGTAATATCTAACAATTAATATCTAACAATTTCACAACAAATACCTAATACACACAAATCTAAGTAAAGGAATGGAATTAGGAATATATAAATATATGGATAAACAATGTCAGAGCAGCATAGACTGAGATACAGTTTATACATATGAGATGAGAAATGATATGTAAACATTATTAAAGTGACTAGTGTTCCATTTATTAAAGTGGCCAATGATGTCAAGTCTATATGTAGGCTGCAGCCTCTCTGTGCTATTTAACAGTCTGATGGCCTTGAGATAGAAGCTGTTTTTTCAGTCTTTCGGTCTCAGCTTTGATGCACCTGTACTGATCTCGCCTTCTGAATGATAGCGGGTGAACAGGCAGTGGCTCAGGTGGCTCGGGTAATAACAAAAAACATGTATGTATGCCTGAGGGGAAATTCACTTTCATACAGCCAAAAGGGGTGAGAAATTACACCGATATCAGTGGACAATTTGCACTAATGTAAATAAATATAGATGATGGAACATATTCCCTTTTGCTGATGTGGTGAACCGCTAAGGGGACATAAATATTTACCATCTAAACCATGTGTGACCTCTCACCTCTCTGGCTGTAGAAGTGTTCTTCCTAACCAGTCCCTCAACAGCACTCTGACTGAGCTCCACCCTCACTGGGTCTTCAGAGGAGAGGAAGGCTGAGGAGGGATGGAAGGATGAATGGATCAGTCAGTCAATAAAGTGTAGAGCTGCTGTCTATGCTGTCTGACAAAATCACAATTTTAGTAGTTCGTTAAAGTAAATAAGGCTTTATGACTGCTGAATACCAACTATCAATCACTTAGATCATGTATTTTCAGGTAGAGATACATCCTTGGGACGTCCATAGCCCGTTGAAGTTGACATTTTAAATGGTTAAGGTAGAGGTTAAGGTTAGGGTTTAGGGTAGGGATGTAAATATATGGATAAACAATGTATCTTCGGTACAACATACTATACTATACTACATTTATTAACTAGTATAGTACTACTAGAGCAGCGTAGACTGAGATACAGTGGGGGGGAAAAGTATTTGATCCCCTGCTGATTTTGTACGTTTGCCCACTTACACTTTCACTGACAAAGAAATGATCAGTCTATCATTTTAATGGGAGGTTTATTTGAACAGTGAGAGACAGAATAACAACAACAAAAAATCCTGAAAAACGCATGTCAAAAATGTTATAAATTGATTTGCATTTTAATGAGGGAAATAAGTATTTGACCCCTTTAACTTGTTGTCTGAAAATAAAATGTACATTTTACTGAACTGCGTCCAGTCAGCAGATGGACTAGATGCCTCTTAGGCCGCCCATTGTGACTCCGTCAAGAATTCAGCAGAGCAAGTTTGTATGAAGGTCTGGCTATTAAATGGGTACATAGTTCAATAGTAATATCCTCTAAAATGCTCTGGTGACAAACTTTACTGCCCTGTTTCCAGTTGTCCACATGGCTGGGAGAACCTATTCAAGTAAGTAAGTAAATAGATTATGAAAATGTAAAAAAACCAACAATGTATTATTAGCTAACTAACTACAGTGCAGGCTAACTCAGATGAGCTGCTAAATGAGCTAGCTATCTATCTAGACAACTACACATACTGTATAGATAGATAGCTAAGTGAATGAAATATCACCATCTACCTAACTACATATTAGCTAGCTATCTTGATGTATTTATCACTGTAAAAAACAAACTCCACATGCATTTGTAGGTAGCTAGCTAACAGCCATGGAGGAGGGTGAAAGGATAGCAGCCCCAACTGTCAGTGAGAGAGGAGGCTATTCTGGATAGGGAAGGTGCTTTTGTGTAGTTCCTGTCCCTAGAAGTGAGGATGGAGATAATAGTAACATAATATTCAGTGTGGTGTAATTTGACTATAATGAAGTCTGTTTCTTGTGAGGTTTTCTGTCCTCAGATAAAGAGCTCTATGAAAGCCAGTCTACATATGAAGAGGTCCCAATGAAGAGCAGTGGTTCTCAGTCCTGGGGACTCAGAGGGGCACATTTTTGTTTTTGCCTTCACACTGCACAGCTGATTCAAATGATCAACTCATTATCAAGCTTCAAGTGGTATTTATGTATTCATTTGTGATGCCATCCTTGATATGATTCTGTTATTGTCACATGCTACACATGTACATATGTGTGCCCATGCATCTATCAATCCAATGTTATCATGATTTGTTATCAGGGATATTATACTTTAGTAATCCACAATGACCTGGTGATGTAACAGTCTAATAATTACATTGTCTTCCATATTCCTACAGAGACCTTGTAACTGGAGATTCCTTCAAAACGATTGCCTACAGTTACCGTGTAGGGCACTGCAAGGTTGGGTGACCAGGGTCATCTGGGACTGCCTCCTGGAGGAATTCAGGTGTGTGAAGGCTACCTGTGTCCTGCGTAACTTCATGAGGATGGACACGAGGACCAGGAGGGGATCTGCAGCTCGCCGCCGTGTGCCAGAGGAGGAGTCTGCTGCTCTTCAGGATGTTTCAAGGATGGGGTCCAACAACGCAGCAAGAGAGGCAATCCGTGTGCAGGAGATCTTCACCTCCTACTTCTTCAAAGAGGGTGCTGTTCCCTGACAACACCACAGACTACACTATGCACAACCAAAGGCTCTTTTAAGAGCCATTCACATTGCAATAAGAGTATTCTTCCATTTACTGAGCTATGTCAACTGCAGTTATTCAATTCACAGTTTCTCTCCCTTTGATTTCTACTTCTCAGGTGAGGGTGCTGTGTAGGTAAGGGTGTGATGTCTGTACAAAAACAAAACAGGCTATTTTAAATCATCCATATTGAAAAAATGTAGAACAATTAGACACCCTATAACCCACACCTACACACTCATGTATCAATCTGATTGATGGATTGTGTTGTGCAGTAAGCAGGTTCAGGTGTATAACTGTGGCTCCTTCCACCTTCAAAGAATAGGCAAGAGGGCCAACCATGGAGAATAGTAAGACACTTCATTATTTCTATAACTACGCTGTATTGTTTGTCCTTGTTGGTCCGTTCATGTTTTTCAGCATAAAGTACTCTGCAGCCACTTAGTGTGGTGTGGACACCAGGTGAGGCCACACACAGATTCCTGTTGAACACTGTCGCTTTAACTACCTTATTTTCTCAATAACAGTCTCTCTCCTTCACTTCATCCCTCTCTCCCCTTCTCCCTAAATCCTCTAGGTTATATCAGCTGTGTCGGTGAACCCCTCCTGCATCTGAACTGGCTACATAGAGGGCACAGCATGATCAGAGGTGAGAGGTCACTTGGTCAGGTCAACAGGAAGTATTATTAAAGAGATGCTTTACATTGAAATACAGACAGAGATGCAGTAGTCCCAGAGTTAATGATCCCAGGTCAGTTTATATTATACAGGAAGTATTATTAAAGAGATGCTTTACATTGAAATACAGACAGAGATGCAGTAGTCCCAGAGTTAATGATCCAAGGTCAGTTTTCCATTTCACCTCCTGATTGATGACTAACAATTTTAAAATAAAAACACAAACACCATCTGTCTCTCGTCTGCAGGTATGTTTTGATGTGAGAGGATGCCAACCCCCAGTCCCATCATCACCACCTCACCTGCTTTTAAGAACCTTTGGGTCGACGAGAGACACTATTATGTAATTGTGATGAACTGAGAGAATATTTATGTAGCACTGTGATTCATTAATCATGTGCTGCCTTCCCTGCTCCTATGTGCTTACCTCTTTCCCTTTCTGTCTTTTACACCTCTCAACTGTACATGTTTCTGCATGATTCGTTATGACGTTATAATCCCTTACATTTGCTTCCATCCTAGTATTTCTGTCCTCCATCTTTGATCCAGTTCAGTTCTGTGTAGGGGTACCCCTCTCTCCTAGTGTTTCTGTCCACCATCTTTGATCCAGTTCAGTTCTGTGTAGGGGTACCCCTCTCTCCTAATATTTCTGTCCGCCATCTTAGATCCAGTTCAGTTCTGTGTAGGGGTACCCCTCTCTCCTAGTATTTCTGTCCGCCATCTTTGATCCAGTTCAGTTCTGTGTAGGGGTACCCCTCTCTCCTAGTATTTCTGTCCACCATCTTTGATCCAGTTCAGTTCTGTGTAGGGGTACCCCTCTCTCCTAGTGTTTCTGTCCACCATCTTTGATCCAGTTCAGTTCTGTGTAGGGGTACCCCTCTCTCCTAGTATTTCTGTCCGCCATCTTTGATCCAGTTCAGTTCTGTGTAGGGGTACCCCTCTCTCCTAGTATTTCTGTCCGCCATCTTTGATCCAGTTCAGTTCTGTGTAGGGGTACCCCTCTCTCCTAGTATTTCTGTCCTCCATCTTTGATCCAGTTCAGTTCTGTGTAGGGGTACCCCTCTCTCCTAGTGTTTCTGTCCACCATCTTTGCTGAAGAAATTCTAACAGTCACTAGTGCAGCAGCAGCCTCCCCCGGTCCTAGTGCCGACTCGGTAAAAAGTTTAAGATGCGATGGAACGGTTGACGACAAAATATAAATCACAGAAAAAATATATTGACTGATATTGATTTATTTAGGGGGGGGGCTAATGAATATTTTAGGACCAGCGATGTCCCTTATTCCTACCCTTTAACTTTTGTCTGACAAAATAAACATTTTACTCAACTGCGTTACCCACTCCAGTCAGCAGATGGCGGTCTGGGAATTTAAGGCGATGCTGTTGGTGTGACGTATAATCTAGTGGACGAAACTCTTCTTTCAACAGCAGCAACAGTTAGTCAGACACCACGGTAGCTTGCTAGACAAAATAGCCGAACCGATAAAGCTCTTTAGACGCGTTAGTGTATATTAGCCACTGTGTTTTAAACCCACTTTTGTCGTCTAGTTAGTTATCCGATTTAATTTCATATTTACGGTGTTTTTGTTATTATTCAGCTAGCAGGCTGGTTAAGTTAGCATTAGCCTAGCTAGCTAACATTCCCAACCATGCGGTCACTGAGCTACTCTCCTCCTGCTAAAGAAGAGAATATCACAGTAAAACAAGAAGTAGAGGGTGAGGCCGTTACTGTGAAAGAAGAAAAATACGCGTTCAGAGTGAAAGAGGAGGAGGATGTTACAGTAAAAGAAGAGGAGGATGCAGTTTATGGAGTGAAAGAGGAAGAGGGGGAGATGACTGTTACATCGATAGAGGAGGAAACTGGACATCTGGGCCCGGTTTCCCAAACGCAACTTAAGGCGTCTAATGGTTCTAACGGTGAACTTAGCAATAAGATGGTTTTGAGAAACCGTTCCCTGATTAACACTAGTAAGTACTGTCTTAAAAACAGAGGCACAAACTCTGCAGTTGTTGAACTGATGTGTGGGGTTAAAGGGGAAATATGCAATAGCTACATCTATATTTAGACTTTTTAAATGATTTATTTATAGCCATTGATTGTTGAAGAATATAACACATGCCTCATGAGCTGAGTTCAACTGTTGTACCCCATCAGAACCCCAAATAAGCTTTTTTTACTCCAATGTCTAGAAACAATGTAAATCAACACTGTATAGCCTCAACATGGTTAAAACTATAATGTTGATATCATGGATGGTCAGTCCTTGCCTTCATAGGTCTGTCTATGAATTTGAGAGTAGTTACATTTCTCCAGCCCCATCATCATCTTATAACCAAACTAGTGGTGGAATGACAGATTTGTTATTGTATGAACTACAGAATGGTTGATAGATGTGTGGCTATTTTATAGCGATAACCTAGGATTTAAATAGCAAAACATTGTCAGCCCTGAGACTTGGTTTGGTAAACAGCTGAGGGATGGGGGAAGGAGAAGTGTAACCACTCTCAAATTCATAGAGAAAGCTATTGTAGAAACCGTAACCCAACACCTAGAGACCTCTTCAAGAAGTTCAGACATCTTGGCGTAACAGTTATAAGTTGTTGGCTTGACAGTTGCTGGACCCAAGTTTGAGTTCAGCCCAGGACTACCCCCTGAATTGACTACACTATAAATACAAGCACTGGCCATCCATAAGGTCAAAATTATTGTTTTAAACAAGATTTCAAGGCTATACAGTGCTTGTTTACAAACAGTGGCATTATACGAGCTTATGTTTTGGTTTCTGGTGGGGTAATAAAGTTGAAACATTTGAGGCATTTATAAGTTATATTCTTCATGAATCAATGGTTATATAGTAAATGGGTCTTTCTATAACTGCCAGTGTAGATTTCCTGTGGGGGTCAAATTGTTAGAGCTGTTGATAAGTCATTAGGTGTGTTAGAATACTCATACTAACCATACTATTTGTGATATTTTTAAATTTTTACTTTTTTTTTTACATTTCACCTTTATTTAACCAGGTAGGCTAGTTGAGAACAAGTTTTCATTTGCAACTGCGACCTGGCCAAGATAAAGCATAGCAATTCGACACATAGTTACACATAGAATAAACAAAACATGCAGTCAATAATACAGTAGAACAAAAGAAAACAAAAAGTCTATATACAGTGAGTGCAAATGAGGTAAGTTAAGGCAATAAACAGGCCATGGTGGCGAAGTAATTATAATATAGCAATTAAACACTGGAATGGTAGATGTGCAGAAGATGAATGTGCAAGTAGAGATACTGGGGTGCAAAGGAGCAAGATAAATAAATAAATACAGTATGGGGATGAGGTAGGTAGATAGATGGGCTGTTTACAGATGGGCTATGTACAGGTGCAGTGATCTGTGAGCTGCTCTGACAGCTGGTGCTTAAAGCTAGTGAGGGAGATAAGTGTTTCCAGCTTCAGAGATTTTTGCAGTTCGTTCCAGTCAATGGCAGCAGAGAACTGGAAGGAAAGACGACCAAAGGAGGAATTGGCTTTGGGGGTGACCAGTGAGATATACCTGCTGGAGCGCGTGCTACAGGTGGGTGCTGCTATGGTAACCAGTGAGCGGAGATAAGGGGGGACTTTACCTAGCAGGGTCTTGTAGATGACCTGGAGCCAGTGGGTTTGGCAACGAGTATTAAGCGAAGGCCAGCCAACGAGAGCGTACAGGTCGCAGTGGTGGGTAGTATATGGGGCTTTGGTGACAAAACGGATGGCACTGTGATAGACTGCATCCAGTTTGTTGAGTAGAGTGTTGGAGGCTATTTTATAGATGACATCGCCGAAGTCGAGGATCGGTAGGATGGTCAGTTTTACGAGGGTGTGTTTGGCAGCGTGAGTGAAGGATGCTTTGTTGCGATATAGGACGCCGATTCTAGATTTAATTTTGGATTGGAGATGCTTAATGTGAGTCTGGAAGGAGAGTTTACAGTCTAACCAGACACCTAGGTATTTGTAGTTGTTCACGTATTCTAAGTCAGAGCCGTCCAGAGTAGTGATGCTGGACGGGCGGGCAGGTGCAGGCAGCGATCGGTTGAATAGCATGCATTTAGTTTTACTTGCGTTTTTTTTTACATAGATGGCAATAAAAGTTACTTTTAGATTTGTATAATTTTCATTTAGATAGAATGTAGATTAATCACAGGCAATGATTTTGAGATACTATTATAAATGAAATGAAACTGTTCCAGTAAAATGTACATATGAAAATCACAACTGGCACACAGATTGGTAGAAATGGTCAGATAACTTGCCACTCAGCTGATGTAAGAAGGGCTATATAAATACATTTGATTTGATGATGGAATATTTGATTATTTTGACTGCCAGAGCGAGTCTACCTCTGAAAATAACATACAGTCCTTGGACCTTGAGGAGTAACGGGGGCAGCAATCAGCAGTAGAAACAATATCAAAGCGTACTCCCTGCCCGTTTCAGTAAAAAGCTGAGGGATGGAGCTGGAGAAATGTAACCATCCATGATATCAACATTATAGTTTTAACCATGTTTTGAGGATATACAGTGTTTGTTTATATTTACTGACAAACATTGGAGTAAATAAAAGCTTATATTTTGGGTTCTGATGGGGTACGACAGTTGAACTAAGCTCATGAGGCATTTATAAGTGATTTCTTCAAGAAACAGATGGGTACATATCATTAATGTATAAGTCCCTAAATGGATGTAACAACTGCTGATGGCCCCTTTAAGAGAACATCTTGGGCTAATCTAATAGGAGATATTGAGGACTACAGTATTTCAGGCATTGTCATTGGATGCATTTGATCAATTGTTAACGTTTTGTTGATGGTCCACTCTTGATGTTCTACACGTTACAGTGAAGCTTCAGCCATTCCTACAGAACAACATTAAAGTGTAGAACCCCTTTACTGCATATTGGTTCCACGACTGCAGAGACGGTACTTACTGGTGTTAAACAGATCTCCAACCTCCTCTTCTTCCTCCAATGTAACAGTCATCTCCCCCTCCTCCTCTTTCACTCCAAAAACTGCCTCCTCTTTCTCTTCCTCCTCTTCTTTTACTGTAACATCCTCCTCCTCTTTCACTCTGAACGCGTCTTTCTCTTCTTTCACTTTAACGTCTTTCTCTTCTTCTTTCACGGTAACAGCCTCACCCGCTACTTGTTTTTGTATTGTAACATTCTTCTCTTCTTTCACTAGAGCTTCTTTCTCCGTCCAGCAGACCTCCTCTTTAACAGGAGGAGAGTAGCTTAGTGAACTCATGGTCGGTATGTTAGCTAGTTAGCATTAGCGACTAGGCTAGTTCTAAGCTAACTTAGCAAACCAGCTAGCTGACAAACAACGTAAATATATAATTAAATGGGCCAACAAGTACATACGACAGAAGTGTGTTTAATACACAGCGACTAATATACACCAAAACAGTGTAAAGAGCGTGAATGTTGTAGCTATGTTTGCTAGAAAGCTACCGAGGTGTCTGACTAGTTGTTGTTGTTGAAGGAGCGTCCCGTCCACTAGATTCTACGTCACACTGGCAGCATCGCCTGAACCTAAAAGACGCACATCGCCATCTGCTGACTGGACTGGGCAACGCAGTTGAGGAACCAAACGTTTATTTTTCATTTATTTCATAAAATATTAATATTACATTAAGTCGTTCAAAGAGAAGCATGTGTTGATTGATTCGTTTTTAATGAGTGAGAATTTAATACAAACTTTACACCCACTACATATTTTCATTGAACCATACTTCTGACATGGATCATTTTGACCCCAGAGGCATATCTTTTATCATAGCCAAAATGTGGTTCATTCAATTATTCCAATTTTTAATGACTTTGTCAAACAACTTGTTTTTAATATATATAAATCATGGTTTAGTGTTTCTGTGTCAAAATTTACTTTTAATTCAAATCCTTTGGAGTCATTTTGACTCCAGCCAAAAGCACCTTTGTTAAATAGGACGTTTATTTCAAATCAAATCACATTTTATTGGTTACATCACGTGTTTAGCAGATGTTATTGTGGGTGTAGCGAAATGCTTGTCTTTCTAGCTGCGACAGTGCAGTAATATCTATCAAGTAATATCTAACTATTTCACAACATAGACCCAATACACACACATCTAAGTATTTGAATCTAGGTTTCTCTGTAGACATGATCCATCCCACCAGAGGGTGGAGGGGCTCCTGTATCAGTGGTTTTGACAGATAGACACCTGCAGACACACTGTATAGTGCGTGTACTCTCCATGTACTCTCCTAAGATTGGACTTTTCTATACCACGTATCACATGACTGTGTACAAAACTGCCAGTGGTAGAAAACACTCCCAGCGGTAGAAAACACTGCCAGAGGTAGAAAGCCCTGCCAGTGATATACAGAGCATTCGTTAAGTATTCCGACCCCTTCACTTTTTCAACATTTTGTTACGTTACAGCCTTATTCTAAAATTGTATAATTTTCCCCCCTCATCAATCTACACAAAATACCCCATAATGACAAACCAAAAACAGTTTGACATTTTTGCAAATTGATTAACTTAAGTATTCAGACCCTTTGCAATGAGACTCAAAATTGAGCTCAGATGCATCCTGATTCCATTGATCATCCTTGAGATGTTTCTACAACTTGATTGGAGTCGACTTGTGGTAAATTCAATTGATTAGACATGATTTGGAAAGGCACACACCTGTCTATATAAGGTCCCACAGTTTACAGTGCATGTCAGAGCAAAAGCCAAGCCATGAGGTCAAAGGAATTATCCATAGAGCTCTGAGACAGGATAGTGTCGAGGCACAGATCTGGGGAAAGGTAGCAAAAAATGTCTGCAGCATTGAAGGTCCCCAAGAACACAGTGGCCTCCATCATTCTTAAATGGAAGAAGTTTGGAACCACCAAGACTCTTCCTAGAGCTGGCTGCCTGGCCAAACTGAGCAATCGGGGGAGAAGGGCCTTGGTCAAGGAGGTGAACAAGAACCCGATGGTCACTCTGACAGAGCTCCAGTGTTCCTGCCAAGTTAGCAGCTACTCTTCCTGGGGTTTATTATGAATCCCCATTAGTTCCTGCCAAGTAAGGTCAGGGAGCTCCGCCCCTTTCAAGCAAAAGGTATAAATGATGGGTTATGAATTAACAGGTATAAATGATGGGTTATGAACAAACAGGTATAAATGATGGGTTATAAATTAACAGGTATAAATGATGGGTTATGAACTAACAGGTATAAATGATGGGTTATGAATTAACAGGTATAAATGATGGGTTATGAATTAACAGGTATAAATGATGGGTTATGAACTAACAGGTATAAATGATGGGTTATGAATTAACAGGTATAAATGATGGGTTATGAATTAACAGGTATAAATGATGGGTTATGAACTAACAGGTATAAATGATGGGTTATGAATTAACAGGTATAAATGATGGGTTATGAATGAACAGGTATAAATGATGGGTTATGAATTAACAGGTATAAATGATGGGTTATGAATTAACAGGTATAAATGATGGGTTATGAATTAACAGGTATAAATGATGGGTTATGAATTAACAGGTATAAATGATGGGTTATGAATTAACAGGTATAAATGATGGGTTATGAATTAACACATCCCCTGCGAGCCCAGGCATTTCAATACCTTCAGGATTTCTTACGGTCCATGTGCAATGTGTATGGTTACCTCTCTATCTCTTCTTTAACAAGCTCAACACCCTTTACACATGTATTGTACTGGAATTATCACATTGGCTGGCAGAAACATTTATTGGGCCATCAAAGCTGTCTCAGTGAGAGACTAGTTGATTATGGACTAACAGTCTAAAGGTCACAACTCACGTTATTCTGGTTAAACAGAGAGAGACCAGTTGATTAAGGAGTGGGGATTTTTTGACAATTAGGAAATAATATGTCATGTTTTACTCGTACCTCAGCTAGCATTGTGAATGGTTAGGAAATAATATGTCATGTTTTACTCGTAGCTCAGCCAGCATTGTGAATGGTTAGGAAATAATATGTCATGTTTTACTCGTACCTCAGCCAGCATTGTGAACGGTTAGGAAATAATATGTCATGTTTTACTCGTACCTCAGCCAGCATTGTGAACGGTTAGGAAATAATATGTCATGTTTTACTCGTACCTCAGCCAGCATTGTGAACGGTTAGGAAATAATATGTCATGTTTTACTCGTACCTCAGCCAGCATTGTGAATGGTTAGGAAATAATATGTCATGTTTTACTCGTACCTCAGCCAGCATTGTGAATGGTTAGGAAATAATATGTCATGTTTTACTCGTACCTCAGCCAGTATTGTGAATGGTGTCTATAACTAGTGGGTTCCTCATTACCAGATAAACTACATCCATAACTAGTGGTCCATAACTAGTGGTTTCCTCATTCCAGATATACTACATCCGTAACTAGTGGTTTCCTCATTACCAGATATACTACATCCATAACTAGTGGTTTCCTCATGACCAGATATACTACATCCGTAACTAGTGGTTTCCTCATTACCAGATATACTACATCCATAACTAGTGGTTTCCTCATTACCAGATATACTATATCCATAACTAGTGGTTTCCTCATTACCAGATATACTACATCCATAACTAGTGGTTTCCTCATTAGCAGATATACTACATCCATAACAAGTGGTTTCCTCATTAGCAGGGAGGTGTTTCTGCAATCAAATTGCGTGTGCATTGCCCTCGTGCTGCAATTTTAGCAAACACAGAAAGGGGCCTATATTGGAGACCAAAAGTCGTCTGGCACACTGCTTAGAGTTTCAACAACATGAATAACTTATTTCTAGTTACTACTAATGTGAAAACAAGACAAAATATGATTGTTGCTAAGTTGACTGTCTTAATTGTCAAATAATTTAACAGACCTCAATTGTTGTAGAACTTCATGGGTATGATCTGGGCATCACCTTTTACCTCAAATAAACAGTGGATTTCTGCTGTTGTGGGCCTTTAACCATCTGTCTGACTTTGTTGTTCACACAGGAGAGAGGCGGGACAGTCGTGGATCCTCTGGGGAGCCTCAACAACATCGTGATGCTGACGAGGCAGAGAAGAGTCTCTCCAGATCAGAACTCCTCAAGAAACACCTGCAGAGACCCACAGGGAAGAGAACTTACTGCTGCTCTGACAGTGGGAAGAGATTCACCTCATCAGGCATTACAATTCATCAGAGAACACACACAGGAGAGAAACCTTATAGCTGTGATCAATGTGGGAAGAGTTTTATTACATCTAACATTCTGACTCAACACAAGATAACACACACAGGAGAGAAATCTTATAGCTGTGATCAATGTGGGAACAGTTTTGGTCGATCTGGAGAACTGACAGTGCACCAGAGAATACACACAGAGAGAAACCCTATAGCTGTGATCAATGTGGGAAGAGTTTTGCTGCATCTACCAATCTGACTCTACACCAGAGAAAACACACAGGAGAGAAATCTTATAGCTGTGGTCAATGTGGGAAGAGTTTTGTTCAATCTGGCCATCTGACATTACACCAGAGAACACACACAGGAGATAAACCTTATAGCTGTGATCAATGTGGAAAGAGTTTTGCTGCATCTAGCACTCTGACGCTACACCAGAGAACACACACAGGAGAGAAACCTTATAGCTGTGGTCAATGTGGAAAGAGTTTTGTTCAATCTGGCCATCTGACAGTGAACCAGAGAACACACACAGGAGAGAAACCATTTAGCTGTGATCAGTGTGGGAAGAGTTTTACTGAGTCTGGGGGTCTGACTAAACACCAGAGAACACACACAGGAGAGAATCCTCATAGCTGTGACCAGAGATAATTTGATAAAAGATCTCTGATCAAACATCAGAAAATACATACATGAAGGAGTTGTTTCATGATATCAATGAATTAATGTCACAATGTAGAATGTTTTAACATTGTAGTAGGAGTATTTTAATGATGTCCCAATGTAGAACCCTAAACGTTTGTCCCCTGTTCTATTGATTTCAGCATGATATGGATATTAGCCTCAGGGGGAAAATCCAGGCTCTGAAATGGAAGAGTTACTATTTATGTGATTTAACAAAAAGTGACTAACAAAAAAGTTGTTACACTTACCATGTTGGTGACCCACTGGAATCAAAATGCACCACTTCAAAATGTAGCTAGCTGTTTTCTACAAATTGTCCTCTAACCAGGGATGTACACATTATTCCCAGATTCCATGTGGTTTTTGAGCTGTTAGTTTTAACATGACGTGCAACCTCATCTCCCTTCTGTCACACAATTGATTTCAACATGATATCGATGAGTTATGACAAATAAGTGTTGTGTTCCTTTGTTTAGCGACCCCTACATTTAAATGCATCACTCCAAAATGTAGCTGACTGTCTTCTGCAGGTTGTCCTCTAACCAGTGAGGTAAAATATATCTCCCATTTCCATATGTTTATTTTTTAGTTGTGTTAGTTTCAACAGCACGTACAACCTGATTTTCTGCCTAATCGATATCAGTGATTTATTGCTACTTGTCAAAACAACAGCGTTTTTGGTGCTTGTGCAGTTTATAAGGTGCTTGTTTAAAGAAATACAAGTAATATGATTATTGTGGCAGATGTTTGTGTTGATAGTACATTTATGTTTAGGTTTTCAATATATCCCAAGCTGTTTCTGCGTATTGGTTATTGATTTGGACAGGTTAAAACTGTGTTTTGACATCGGGCTATCCCACCTAGTTAAATGTAATTGAAAAGACGTTGAAAAGAAGACTATGCCCGACATCCAATATATGTTCGGTTTTTGTTGAAAGTGAAAGTTGAGAAGATGTCGTTTTTTTTCAATGTACTTGCAGCCTATACACATGGACACAGTATAATAAATTGGTCTATAATCAATTTTATGAACAATCCTACATCACTCCAGTATTTATTGACAACATTCAAATGCTAATTGTCTTTATTCCACTACTGAAGAAGCATGACTCAAATCACCTCATATTTCAAACATTCAGCCTGACAAAAGATACATGTTTTATTATTCCATGCCTCACCATTAAGTTAATTATTGCCAATACATATTAACAAAGGGGTGTACATTTGGTCACAATTTATTTTGACTGCATGTTTTTCCGTATTGGAGATGAGTTTTGTTTGGACTCGTTCCAAGGGGATGAGAGTTCTAGAAGCTAGTGAGTTTTAGGAAGACGAGAGTTCTAGAAGCTAGTGAGTTTTAGGATTCTATAGAAAGAAAAAGGAGAAAAGATACTATTGTATATTATTATTTAGAAATACGTGTTTTTTTCTTGTTTTTAATTGTTGACAGCCATTAGACACCATGTTTATATTGGTGAAGGTGAAGCATTGTAGTTGATTATAATGTGAAATGGAAGTTGTTTTCTGTTGGTGGTGAGCAAATTTGTCCAAAAGAAATGTAGGATATATTTGTTGTCTTAAGGGGGAAGGTGTTACAGGCTTTGGTTTTTCCATTTATGGTTTGAGGTTGGACGTTAGCACGTCTAGCTCGTTAGCCCGTATAGCTCGTTAGCACGTCTAGCTCGTTAGCCCGTCTAGCTCGTTAGCAGGTATAGCTCGTTAGCACGTATAGCTCGTTAGCAGGTATAGCTCGTAGCAGGTCTAGCTCGTTAGCAGGTCTAGCTCGTTAGCACGTATAGCTCGTTAGCAGGTATAGCTCGTAGCAGGTATAGCTCGTAGCACGTCTAGCTCGTTAGCCCGTCTAGCTCGTTAGCCCGTACAGCTCGTTAGCTCGTCTAGCTCGTTAGCCCGTCTAGCTCGTTAGCACGTAGGACGCACTGATTGGTGTCACCTCGTTAGTCAGTATGTGTTACACCTGTGCTGGCTTGTCCATCTCGTTAGTGGGAAGGTGTTTCACCTGAGCTGGTCCAGGGCCCAGCCAGCCATCTGTGAACTGAATGAAAACTAGAATCTGTGTTTACTAGGTAAGACCATTTATGATATAGTATAAGCTATTAAGGTGCACCTGTAATTATTTTAAACATATACTTGATTTAAACCTGTAATAGTTAGTTAACGTTAGCTAGTTCATTATCACAAAAGTTAGAACTGCTCTAGATTGGAAACTTACGTTAATGAGAGTAAAGCCATGTTGGCTTTATGGAAACTTTTTTTAAACCTGTACTTATTCTAAACCTGTCATTATTTTAAACCTGTACCCCATTTTAGAAGTAATGAAAAATGTATGAGTTGCATTATCCTTGGAACTAACCATGACATAGAAATGTGAAAATATTCCTGCAGGTTAAAATATTGTTGAGTGGCAATACTGTGTTATCTCAAGAAGAACTAACCCATCTCAACATGACAGAAAGTAAGACAGGAGAACCCATTTCAACATGACAGAGAGTAAGACAGGAGAACCTATTTCAACATGACAGAGAGTAAGACAGGAGAACCTATTTCAACATGACAGAGAGTAAGACAGGAGTCCCTGACCTTATCTTCTCTCAAGAAGATGTCTGGTAGGCCCATTTAAATACCTTTTTTGGACATTTCAAGATAGCAGATGTTTGAGTTGGGTCTATTAACACAGCTGTGAGTTGTTATTTTTTTCATTTTTTCATTTTTGACAAAATGAGCACTCCTGGAAGTGACAGATTTTGACTCATATTGAGTGATGAGACTGAGTTATTTAAAAACACTTTTTCAACATTTCAAGATGGCAGTTAGTTCAGTTTGATCTTATTAAAGACAAATGAATCCACTGTGTCTGCCTTTCTACTGTGAAGACAGGTTCTACTGCCCCCTGCTGTCTGTTGATGGTACTACTACTAGACACAGCGGCAGAATAAATTAAACTAGACATTTGTTTTCATCTCAAAACCAGAGAGCAACCGCTGTCCGGTGAAGTCCACACAAAGCTATTGCATGTAACCAAACAGTTAGGTGACCTGCAGCACGGTCAAAGCAAAATATATGTTTCAGACGTTTTAGGGACGACAAAACGACTATTGCTTTAAAACGACACAGAGAGTTCAGCACCTACAGTTACGATCTGTCTTTAATTTTGACCTTTTTTAAAACCATAAACTTGGATTAGCACAGCTAACACAGCTAGCACAGCTAGCACAGCTAACACAGCTAGCACAGCTAACACAGCTAGCACAGTTAGCACAGCTAGCACAGCTAACACAGCTAGCACAGCTAACACAGCTAGCACAGCTAACACAGCTAGCACAGCTAGCACAGCCAACACAATCAAAGGAAGCCAAATACTCACTGGCTTCCCTTGCCTTCAACGCTACGGGCAGCAACAATGTTATACTCTTTATGACCAGACAGCATCAGACAGGACTGAGACAGACTGTTTCACTGTCCAGACAGGACTGAGACAAACTGTTTCACTTATCAGACAGGACTGAGACAGACTGTTTCACTGACCAGACAGCATCAGACAGGACTGAGACTACCCCAAAGACAACGTGTGTGAAGCAAGAGCTTCCTGTGACAACCGGAAGTTGTTAAAAACAGCCTAGAGCTATTGTCATATGGCCACCTGCAGATAGTGAAAATTAAGCAACTCAACCTTGTGTCATTCAGTCAATTATTAAAGTAGAGACTTCTTATTCAGGATTCTGTTTATGTCTACCCCCAAGACAACGTGTGTTGAGTAAGAACTTCCTGTGACAACCAAAGACACTGTATACTGGATAAGCAATCACTTGAAAAACTACAAACCTCAGATTTCCTCACTTCCTGGTTGGATTTTTCTCCGGTTTTTGCCTGCCATATGAGTTCTGTTATACTCACAGACATCATTCAAACAGTTCTGGAAACTTCAGAGTGTTTTCTATCCAGATCTACTAATTATATGCATATCCTACATTCTGGGCCTGAGTAGCAGGCAGTTTACTATGGGCACGCTTTTCATCCGGACGTCAAAATACTGCCCCCTATCCCAAAGAAGTTAACTCTCCTCCAAACAAGCTTCAATGCCATACAACACTCCACCCGTGGCCTCCAACTGCTCTTTAAACGCTAGTAGAACTAACTTTAAGCATCAGCTATCTGATCAGCTTACCGATCGCTGCAGCTGTACACAGCCCATCTGTAAATAGCCCATCCAACTACCTAGCTCATCCCCATGTTTTTATTGACTTTTTTTGCTCTTTTGCACACCAGTATTTCTACTTGAACATCTATCACTCCAGTGTTAAATTGTAATTACTTCACTACTATGGTCTATTTATTGCCTTGCCTCCGTACTCCATTTGCACACACTGTATATAGATTTTTCTATTGTGTTATTGACTGTTCGTTTGTTTATCCCACGTGTAACTCTGTTGTTTGTGTCGCACTGCTTTGCTTTATCTTCACCAGGTCGCAGTTGTAAATGAGAACTTGTTCTCAACTGGCCTACCTGGTTAAATAAATAAATAAAATCTTAACTTTATTGACAACACCCAAATGGATACTTTTATTAACGTGGTTCTTCTATAATTACACATAATTCATAATACTGTAGCAAACATTATATTAAACAGGACATTCAAACAAGCCTTACAATTATAATCCAAAGTATTGTGAAATGCACTCATAAGCAACCTGGAAATGGAGGTTACTCCCCTGAGTTTAACCCCATTCACTTTCAGAATACATTGTGAAAAACTAAAATCTTTGCTCGCCATTTTTGCTCCAGGCAGATATAGTACATCCATAACAAGTGGTTTCCTCATTAGCTGGAGGAGTTTCTATAACCAAATTGCATGTGCATCGCACTCGTGCCGCAATTTTAGCAAACACAGAAAGGGGCCTATATTGGAGACCAAAAGTCGTCTGGCACACTGCTTAGAGTTTCAACAACATGAATAACGTATTTCTAGCCTACAATCATCTATGTTACTACTCATGTGAAAACAAGACAATATATGACTATTCTTGCTCATTTTAAGACAATTGTCAAATAATTTTTACATTCATTACAGACGTCAATTGTTGTCCAACATCATGGCTCCGCTGTTGGCATCACCTTTTACAGTGGATTACCGCTGTTGTGGGCCTTTAATCATCTGTCTGACTTTGTTGTTCACACAGGAGAGATACGGGACTATCGTGGATCCTCTGGGGAGCCTCAACAACCTCATGATGCTGAAGAGGCAGAGAAGAGTCTCTCCAGATCAGAACACCTCAAGCAACACCTGCAAAGACCCACAGGGAAGAGAACTCACTGCTGCTCTGACTGTGGGAAGAGATTCACCTCATCAGGCATTAAAATTCATCAGAGAATCCACACAGGAGAGAAACCTTATAGCTGTAGTCAATGTGGGAAGAGGTTTACTCAGTCAACCAGCCTGATATCACACCAGAGAATACACACAGGAGAGAAATCTTATAGCTGTGATCAATGTGGGAAGAGTTTTAGTCAGTCTCGCTATCTGACAGTGCACCAGAGAACACACACAGGAGAGAAATCTTATATCTGTGGTCAATGTGGGAAGAGTTTTACTACATCTGGCTCTCTGACTTCACACCAGAAAATACACACAGGAGAGAAACCATATAGCTGTCATCAATGTGGAAAAGGTTTTTGTCAATCTAGAGATCTGACAGTGCACCAGAGAACACACACAGGAGAGAAACCTTATAGCTGTGATCAATGTGGGAAGAGTTTTACTACATCTGGCTCTCTGACTTTACACAAGAGAACACACACAGGAGAGAAACCTTATAGCTGTAATCAATGTGGGAAAAGTTTTACTCGGTCAAGCAGCCTGATATACCACCAGAGAACACAAACAGGAGAGAAACCTTATATCTGTGCTCAATATGGGAAGAGGTTTGGTCGATCTGGGCAGAGGACTGTACACCAGAGAACACACACAGAAGAGAAACCTCATAGCTGTGCCCAGAGATAATCTGATAAAAGATCTCTGATCAAATATCAGAGAATACATACATGAAGGAGTTGTTTCATGATATAAATGAAATTAAATCTCACAATGTAGAATGTTTTAACATTGTAGTCGGAGATTTTTAATGATGTCACAATGTAGAACCCTAAACGTTTGTCCCCTGTTCTATTGATTTCAACATGATATGGATATTAGCCTCAGGGGGAAAATCCAGGCTCTGAAATGGAAGAGTTACTATTTATGTGATTTAATAAAAAGTGACTAACACAAATAGAGTTGTGTTACACTTACCATGTTGGTGACTCACTTCAATCACAATGCAACACTTCAAAATGTAGCCAGCTGTTTTCTACCAGTTGTCCTCTAACCAGTGATGTACACATTATTCCCAGATTCCATGTGGTTTTTGAGTTGTTACTTTTAACAGGAAGTGCAACCTCATCTCCCTCCTGTCGTACAATTGATTTCAACATGATATTAATGAGTGATGACAAATTAGTGTCGATCATTCCTTTGTGTAGCGACCCCTACATTTAAATGCATCACTCCAAAATGTAGCTGACTGTCTTCTGCAGGTTGTCCTCTAACCAGTGAGGTGAAATATATCTCCCATTTCCATGTGTTTTTTTAGTTGTGTTAGTTTCAACAGCACGTACAACCTGATTTCCCCCCTAATCGATATCAGTGATTTATTGCTACTTATCAAAACAACAGCGTTTCTGGTGCTTGTGCAGTTTATAAGGAGCTTGGTTTAAAAAATTACAAGTAATATGATTATTGTGGCAGATGTTTGTGTATATAGCACATGTTATGTTTAGTTTTTCAATATATCCCAAACTGTTTCTGCATATTGGTTATTGATGTAGACAAGTTAAAACTGGGTTTTGACATTGGGGATATCCCACCAAATATTTCATATTTACATTTCATGTAACATTTAGTAATGATAATTATTTATGCAACCAACTGACAATTTTTTGTGCAATTATATTGACATTGTTGCCCTGCTTTTAGAATATCAGGGTTCATTCTCACAAGGGTGGGTAGCCATAAAGATTTGTGTTTTGTGTTTAGCCAGTAGCAGTGCGTTACCATGGATCTTATTTTGACTGCACGTTTTTCCGTATTGGAGATGAGTTTGGTTTGGGCTCATTCCAAGGGGACCAGAGTTCTAGAAGCTAGTGAGTTTTAGGAAGAGGAGAGTTCTAGAAGCTAGTGAGTTTTAGGAAGACGAGAGTTCTAGAAGCTAGTGAGTTTTAGGAAGATGAGAGTTCTAGAAGCTAGTGAGTTTTAGGAAGAGGAGAGTTCTAGAAGCTAGTGAGTTTTAGGAAGAGGAGAGTTCTAGAAGCTAGTGAGTTTTAGGAAGAGGAGAGTTCTAGAAGCTAGTGAGTTTTAGGAAGATGAGAGTTCTAGAAGCTAGTGAGTTTTAGGAAGAGGAGAGTTCTAGAAGCTAGTGAGTTTTAGGAAGAGGAGAGTTCTAGAAGCTAGTGAGTTTTAGGAAGATGAGAGTTCTAGAAGCTAGTGGGGGAAAAATGTTTTTTTCTTGTTTTTAATTGTTGACAGCCAGTAGACACCATGTTTATATTGGTGAAGGTGAAGCATTGTAGTTGATTATAATGTGAAATAGAAGTTGTTTTCTGTTGATGGTGAGCAAACTTTTAAGGTGTTAGTCTTTGGTTTTTCCATTTTGTGTTTTGAGGTTGGACTTTAGCACGTCTAGCTCGTTAGCACGTCTAGCTCGTTAGCACGTCTAGCTCGTTAGCACGTCTAGCTCGTTAGCTCGTTAGCACGTCTAGCTCGTTAGCACGTAGGACGCACTGATTGGTGTCACCTCGTTAGTCAGTATGTGTTACACCTGTGCTGGCTTGTCCATCTCGTTAGTGGGAAGGTGTTTCACCTGAGCTGGTCCAGGTTCTATTTAAGAGTGTCTGGCCCAGTGCTCCAGTTGTCTTGATACATGTGGAGAGTCAACACCTTTAGTTGCTCCACCTTTTTGGTTTACTTCCTGTCTTTAAGTTTGGTGTGGGTTTTTATTTTGTTTGTCTCTTCTTGGGCAGATTTAGTGGGTCTCATGGTGGGTGTCTTTTATGTCCCAGTTGTTGTTACTAGTCAACTTTCAGTGGACACTGAGAGCAAAACTGCAAGATTATGTTATAATACTTTTATTGCATCAAATGGTTGTTTTATGCAACAGAATAGAGGGTTCTTAGAACTATTGTGTCTGTGTTCTACTGAGGATGGGCCTCTGGGAGAAAACACTGACAGGAGATTTACAATGTCTTTTGGGTGATAAAACCTAAAGAGACTGCATTCCAGAACATGAGTTAATGTTTCTGTTCTATATGGTACCAGGGAGAGATGACCTCAGGGCCAGACCCTGGTCTCTACACAAAGAGTACTGTTTTTACAGCAGATACTCTCTGCTGAGAATTATAAGTATCTTTCATACAAATCTTAACCTTGTGACCCGTTCTATACATCTGTTGTTGGTCATGTAGGTTGAAAGGGGTGCATCTTGGCTGTAAAAGACCTTTGTACTTTTGTCTCATGGCTCTCAACGAATCATCTGGGGGTGATTCATCTCTCAACGAATCATCTGGGGGTGATTCATCTCTCAACGAATCATCTGGGAGTGAATCGTCGACCAGCCATCATTATCGTAGAGCACTCAATTGATTCACCCTATATTTGCGTGTTGTATTGACCTGCTCCCTTATTAATAAGTGAATAAAGATTTAGTTTAAGATTAACTCTGACTTGTGTGATAAGTTTGTCTCTCCTCATTTGATATTAAAGAAATTAACCACATTTGGCGATGGGGATGTGAATCTTCTCTTGGTGACCGCTCCTGGGTAAATGGTGGTCCAGGGATCCCTCTAACTTGGGATCACAGGGAGACCACACTTAAGGAACGGAGCAGATGGTCCCACCTTTGATCTGAGAGACAGCGAGCCGAGTATAGCTAACCATGAGATAGAAATGTGAAAATATTCCTGCAGGTTAAAATATTGTTGGAAAAACAACTACTTGATTAGGTACGTTTGGGAATAGCATTGTGTGACTGAGTCTTAATCTGATGTTTGGATAGTAACAGATCTGTAGTTCCTCATATAGAAATATGCTTAATCAGATGACTGACATGTGGATACATTTTAGTCATTTAGCAGATGTTATTATCCAGAGTGACTTACAGTAGTGAATGCATACATTTCATACATTTTTTTTTTTGTACCACCCCTCCGTGGGAATCGAACCCACAACCCTGGCGTTGCACACACCATGCTGGCGTTGCAAACACCATGCTCTACCAACTAACGTTATCTTGGGGTTCCGTTCCTTCACAGCCAACATAGAATATCACGGGGTGGTATTGAGAGGGGAATGATATTTTAGAAAGCAGCGGAAGGTCTATAGTTCCTGGGAGGCTTGATTTTGCCGTGGTCTCTGGGAGGTTAGAGAACCGTTGAGGATCCCATGGTCATTGTCATGGAAACTAAAGTTTATTTTTGGTTCTGCTGGGAGGATGTTTGGAGAGATGCTTCGTTGCTATGGAGAGTCCCTGAAAAAGCAAATGGAATGGTTGTCGTGACTACCTGAGAATTTCTTACGTTTTATATGGATTCTGTGATTATATAAAAATATGATAAATTGTATGTGTGTATAATCGATTACTAGAGATTTGATGAAGTAATACTGGGAATATAATTAGATACAATTTAAACAACCCATATGTAGACGAACGTAGGTTTTGAGTTGGTATGTTTAATGGATCATTTGATAAAGATGAGGGTTAAGCATTATTAAACTGTCTACAAAGTCTGGGCAATTGTCTCAGAAACTGATGGGAGTGTGTCCACTTTAGGTTATTTTACCCTAACAATGTAACTATAAAACGCTTATTGGATTTTCTCCGTCCAGGTACTACATTTGAAATAAACTGCCCTTAATGCCTGGGGGGGTTCTTCCCAGTATGAGAGGAGTTGCTGGATTTATTGAATAAACCTTTTTCCATAAAGTTAGAGTGAACCAAGGTGTCTGACTAGCTGTTGATGCTGAAGAAGCGTCCGGTCCACTAGATTATACGTCACAGTGGCAGAATCACCTGAAAGACGCACATCGCCATCTGCTGACTGGAGTTGGTATCGCAGTTGAGAAAATACTTTCAGACAAAAAGCTCAAAAGCGACTGCCCCTAAAAACCAACGACTCCCTTTGAAAACGGGCGATGTGGCATCAGAAACATTAATTATAGTGTAAAAATGTACTACAAAGTGTAGCTAAATAGAATAACTTTGGTCATACCCAGTCAGCACGTGACGTCCATGGACGTTGAATTATGGTCGATGTCAGGTCTGTCTGTTGTGGCCGTTATTTCACCCTAAAATAGTCATCCCAAATTGGGCTGTGTATAACTATGTAAATGTCTCTCGGACAAGGAGACTTTTATCAATATACACTCTAAAAAGATAAGGTTCCTGGAGTATCCTGTAGGGGTTCTTCAAATTGGAACTGTGGGGGAACCCCTAAAAGTTATTTGAAGAACCCCTTATCATGGTTCCTCAAATAACCTTTTGGGGTTAATTTTTTTAACTCCCTGTCCACCCTCCCTCCATTATAAAAACATTTGAATAATAATAATAATAATAATATTCACAATATTGATTTAAATAATTCATTGTTTATTTAGTGGCACCACAACTGTGAATTAATATTTACAAAACCACTTACCAAGCAAAACACATTACCAAATTGCAACATTTCTGCAGACATGCCAGACCATAATAAATAATACATTTACTTGGTATAGTGATTTTCATGACATTTAAAATGTATAAAGGAGGAGGGTGGGGCTCAGTTGGTAGAGCATGGTGTTTGCATCATGTTTGCAACGCCAGGGTTGTGGGTTCGATTCCCACGGGGGAAAAAGTATGAAATGTATGCATTCACTACTGTAAGTTGCTCTGGCTAAGAGTGTCTGCTAAATGACTAAAAAAAAATAAAAAATAATGATGTTTGTGTGTCCACTTTAGGGTAAGTTGCCCTAAGGATGAAACTATAAAACGTCCGGGTACCTTAATTGAAATAAAACTGCCCTTAAGGCGTAGGGTTCTTCCCAGTATGAGAGGAGTTGCTAGATTTATTGAATAAACCTTTTTCCATAAAGTTAGAGTGAACCAAGGTGTCTGACTAGCTGTTGATGTTGAAGAAGTGTCCCGTAAAGGTTCCTGGAGTTTAGGGGTTCTTCAAATCAACATTGAAACTGTGGGGGAACCCCTATAAGTTCCTCAAAGAACATTTTGGGGTTAATTTTTTTAACTCTCGGTCCACCCTCCCTGCATTATAAAAAACATATTTTAATAACAACAATATTGACAATATTGATTTAAATAATTCATTGTTTATTTAGTGCCACCACAAATGTGAATTCATATTTACAAAACACATAAACAAATTGCAACATTTCTGCAGACATGTCAGACCCTAATAAATAATAGGATCTTTGCTGTAACGTGACACTTCCTACGGCTCCCATAGGCTCTCAGAACTCGGGGAAAAAGCTGAATGATGTCTTTGCAGCCCCTGGCTGAAAAACATTAGCGCCTTTGGTAAGTGGTCTATCAGAGGACAATGAGACTGAGGCGCGTGCATGAGGCGACACCATGTTTTTTATTTTCTCTCTCTTTATACTAAAACACGATTTCCCGGTCGGAATATTATCGCTTTTTTACGAGAAAAATGGCATCAAAATTGATTTTAAACAGCGGTTGACATGCTTCGAAGTACGGTAATGGAATATTTAGAAATGTTTTGTCACGAAACGCGTCGGGCGCATCACCCTTATTTACCCTTCGGATAGTGTCTTGAACGCACGAACAAAACAGAGGATATTTGAACATAACTATGGATTATTTTGAACCAAACCAACATTTGTTATTGAAGTAGAAGTCCTGGGAGTGCATTCTGACGAAGAACAGCAAAGGTAATAGCATTTTTCTTATAGTAAATCTGACTTTGGTTAGTACCAAACTTGGTGGCTGTCAAAATAGCTAGCCATGATGGCCGGGCTATCTACTCAGAATATTGCAAAATGTGCTTTCACCGAAAAGCTATTTTAAAGTCGGACACCGCGATTGCATAAAGGAGTTCTGTATCTATAAATCTTAAAATAATTGTTATGTTTTTTGTGAACGTTTATCGTGAGTAATTTAGTAAATTCACCGGAAGTGTTCGGTGGGAATGCTAGTTCTGAACGTCACATGCTAATGTAAAAAGCTGGTTTTTGATATAAATATGAACTTGATTGAACAAAACATGCATGTATTGTATAACATAATGTCCTAGGAGTGTCATCTGATGAAGATCATCAAAGGTTAGTGCTGCATTTAGCTGTGGTTTTGGTTTTTGTGACATTATATGCTAGCTTGAAAAATGGGTGTCTGATTATTTCTGGCTGGGTAATCTCCTGACATAATCTAATGTTTTGCTTTCGTTGTAAAGCCTTTTTTGAAATCTGACAGTGTAGTTAGATAAAGGAGAGTCTTGTCTTTAAAATGCTGTAAAATAGTCATATGTTTGAAAAATGGAAGTTTTCGGATTTTCGAGGACTTTGTATTTCGCGCCACGCCCATCATTGGATATTGGAGCAGGTGTTCCGCTAGCGGAACGTCTAGATGTAAGAGGCTAGACGTGCTAACGAGCTAGACGTGCAAAAATCCAAACCTCAAAACATAAATGGAAAAACCAAAGACTAATACCTTAAGAGAATGCTTACCACCAACAGAAAACAACTTCCATTTCACATTATAATCAACTACAATGCTTCACCTTCACCAATATAAACATGGTGTCTACTGGCTGTCAACAATTAAAAACAAGAAAAAAACGTATTTTTTCCCCACTAGCTTCTAGAACTCTCGTCTTCCTAAAACTCACTAGCTTCTAGAACTCTCGTCTTCCTAAAACTCACTAGCTTCTAGAACTCTGGTCCCCTTGGAACGAGCCCAAACAAAACTCATCTCCAATACGGAAAAACATGCAGTCAAAATAAGATCCATGGCAACTCACTGGCTAAACGCAAAACACAAAACTTTATGGCTGCCCAACCTTGAGACAGTTACAAACCAAATTGTCCTCGTCATGGACACAACAATCAAAAACACTGTTGTTTTGACAAGTAGCAATAAATCAATGATATCGATTAGGGGGGAAATCAGGTTATACGTGATGTTGAAACTAACACAACTAAAAAAACACATGGAAATGGAGATATATTTTACCTCACTGGTTAGAGGACAACCTGCAGAAGACAGTCAGCTACATTTTGGAGTGATGCATTTAAATGTAGGGGTCGCTGAACAAAGGAACACAACACTTATTTGTCATAACTCATCGATATCATGTTGAAATCATTTGTGTGACAGGAGGGAGATGAGGTTGCACATCCTGTTAAAACGAACAGCTCAAAAACCACACGGAATCTGGGAATAATGTGTACATCACTGGTTAGAGGACAATTTGTAGAAAACAGCTCGCTACATTTTGAAGTGGTGCATTTTGATTCCAGTGCGTAACCAACATGGTAAATGTAACACAACTCTTTTTGTGTTAGTCACTTTTTGTTAAATCTCATAAATAGTAACTCTTCCATTTCAGAGCCTGGATTTTCCCCCTGAGGCTAATATCCATATCATGTTGAAATCAATAGAACAGGGGACAAACGTTTAGGGTTCTACATTGTGACATCATTAAAATATTCCTACTACAATGTTAAAGCATTCTACATTGTGACATGATATCATGAAACAACTCATTCATGTATTTTCTGATGTTTGATCAGATGTCTTTTACCGGAGAATCTCTTGTCACACTGATCACAGCTATAAGGTTTCTCTCCTGTGTGTGTTCTCTGGTGTTGAGTCAGAGTGCTAGATGTAGTAAAACTCTTCCCACAATGACCACATCTATAAGATTTCTCTCCTGTGTGTGTTCTCTGGTGTGATACCAGGCTGCATGACTGAGTAAAACTCCTCCCACATTGACCACAGTTATAAGGTTTCTCTCCTGTGTGGATTCTCTGGTGTGATACCAGGCTGCATGACTTAGTAAAACTCTTCCCACATTGACCACATCTATAAGGTTTCTCTCCTGTGTGTGTTCTCTGGTGTGATATCAGGCTGCATGGCTGAGTAAAACTCCTCCCACATTGATTACAGTTATAAGGTTTCTCTCCTGTGTGTATTCTCTGGTGTGCAGTCAGATTTCCAGATTGACCAAAACTCTTCCCACATTGATTACAGCTATAAGGTCTCTCTCCTGTGTGGATTCTCCGATGAATTTTAATGCCTGATGAGTTGAATCTCTTCCCACAGTCAGAGCAGCAGTGAGTTTTCTTCCTTGTGGGTCTCTGCAGGTGTTTCTTGAGGTGTTCTGATCTGGAGAGACTCTTCTCTGCCTCTTCAGCATCAAGAGGTTGTTGAGGCTCCCCAGAGGATCCACGATAGTCCCGTATCTCTCCTGTGTGAACAACAAAGTCAGACAGATGATTAAAGGCCCACAACAGCGGTAATCCACTGTAAAAGGTGATGCCAACAGCGGAGCCATGATGTTGGACAACAATTGACTTCTGTCATGAATATAAAAATGATTTGATATTTGCCTTAAAATGAGTAGGAATAGTCATATTTTGTCTTCTTTTCACATTAGTAGTGACATCGATGATTGTAGGCTAGAAATAAGTTATTCATGTTGTTGAAACTCTAAGCAGTGTGCCAGACGACTTTTGGTCTCCAATATAGGCCCCTTTCTGTGTTAGCTAAAATTGCGGCACGAGGGCAATTTGATTGCAGAAACTCCTCCCTGCTAATGAGGAAACCGATAGTTATGGATGTACTATATCTGCCTGGAGCAAAAATGGTGAGCAAATATTTTAGTTTTTCACAATGTATTCTGAATGTGAATGGGGGAAATTCAGGGGAGTAACCTCCATTTCCAGGTTGATGATGAGTTCATTTCACACTACTTTGGATTATAATTGTAAGGATATTTTTGAATGTCCTGTTTAATAAAATGTTTGCTAAAGCATTAAGAATTATGTGTAATTACTGAAGAAGCGCGTTAATGACAGTATCCATTTGGGTGTTGTCAATAAAGTTCAGATTTTATTTATTTATTTAACCAGGTAGGCTAGTTGAGAACAAGTTCTCATTTACAACTGCGACCTGGCCAAGATAAAGCAAAGCAGTGCGACACAAACAACACAGAGTTACAAGTGGGATAAACAAACGTACAGTCAATAACACGACAGAAAAATCTATATACAGTGTGTGCAAATGGATTAAGGAGGTAAGGCAATAAATAGGCCATAGTAGCAGAGAAATTACAATTTAGCAAATTAACCTCTATGGGCTCGGCGGGACGAATTCGTCCCACCTACGTAACAGCCACTTGAAGCCTGTGGCGCGATTTTCAAAACCTTAAAAATCCTATTACTTCAATTTCTCAAACATATGACTATTTTACAGCTATTTAAAGACAAGACTCTCGTTAATCTAACCACACTGTCCGATTTCAAAAAGGCTTTACAACGAAAGCAAAACATTAGATTATGTCAGCAGAGTACCAAGCCAGAAATAATCAGACACCCATTTTTCAAGCTAGCATATAATGTCACAAAAACCCAGAAGACAGCTAAATGCAGTACTAACCTTTGATGATCTTCATCAGATGACAACCCTAGGACATTATGTTATACAATACATGCATGTTTTGTTCAATCAAGTTCATATTTATATCAAAAACCAGCTTTTTACATTAGCATGTGACGTTCAGAACTAGCATACCCCCTGCAAACTTCCGGAGGAATTCGCTAACATTTTACTAAATTACTCACGATAAACGTTCACAAAAAGCATAACAATTATTTTAAGAATTATAGATACAGACCTCCTCTATGCACTCGATATGTCCTTTTTGGTGAAAGCACATTTTGCAATATTCTAAGTACATAGCCCAGGCATCACGGGCTAGCTATTTAGACACCCGGCAAGTTTAGCACTCACCATAATCATATTTACTATTATAAAAGTTTGATTACCTTTTGTTGTCTTCGTCAGAATGCACTCCCAGGACTGCTACTTCAATAACAAATGTTGGTTTGGTCCAAAATAATCCATCGTTATATCCGAATAGCGGCGTTTTGTTCGTGCGTCCCAGACACTATCTGAAATGGTAAATCAGGGTCGTGCGCATGGCGCAATTCGTGACAATTTTTTTTTTAAATATTCTATTACCGTACTTCGAAGCATGTCAACCGCTGTTTAAAATCCATTTTTATGCCATTTTTCTCGTAAAAAAGCGATAATATTCCGACCGGGAATGTCCATTTAGCTAAACTGAGGAAAGTGAACAAAGCTTTCGGTCGACGCGGGCACGCGCCTGAGTCTCACAGTACTGTAACCAGCCACTACCCAAACGCGCTACTTTGTTTCAGCCAGAGCCTGCAAAGCCACGATTCAGCTTTTTGCCGCCTTCTGAGACCCTATGGCAGCCGTAGGAAGTGTCACGGGACAGCTAAGATCCTCACTCTTCAATAAACAGAGACAAGAAGAACGACACCTTGTCAGACAGGCCACTTCCTGCCTGAAACCTTGTCAGGTTTTTGCCTGCCAAATGAGTTCTGTTATACTCACAGACACCATTCAAACAGTTTTAGAAACTTTAGGGTGTTTTCTATCCATATGTAATAAGTATATGCATATTCTAGTTAATCAATTTTTATGCTATTTTTCTCGTAAAATAGCGATAATATTCCAACCGGGCGTCGTTTTCGGTCAAAGGCTGAAAGAAAAACATGGCCACTTCTCGGGGCCGCGCATCTCCTGTCTCTGAGCCACCAGCCTGACCCCTCACAAACAGCACTCCTGTACCTAGCCCAGAGACAGCAGAGATCTCATTCCACTTTCTGGCGCCTTCAGAGAGCCTATGGGAGCCTTAGAAATTGTCACGTTACAGCAGAGATCCTGTATTTTCGACAGAGATGCCACAGAAGCACAAGAAATGGTCAGAGAGGGCACTTCCTGTATGAAATCTTCTCATGTTTTGGCCTGCCATATGAGTTCTGTTATACTCACAGACACCATTCAAACAGTTTTATAAACTTTAGAGTGTTTTCTATCCAAATCTACTAATTATATGCATATTCTCATTTCTGGAAAAGAGCAGTAACCAGTTTAAATCGGGTACGTTTTTTTATCCGGCCGTGAAAATACTGCCCCCTACCCTAGAGAGGTTAACACAGTGTCCAAAGAAGGGCCAGATGTATACAGAATGGTGTCATCTGAGTAGAGGTGGATCAAGGAATCACCCGCAGCAAGAGCAACATCGTTGGTATATACAGAGAAAAGAGCCGGTCCGAGAATTGAACCCTGTGGTACCCCCACAGAGACTGCCAGAGGTCCGGACAACAGGCCCTCCGATTTGACACACTGAATTCTATCTAAGAAGTAGTTGGTGAACCAGGCGAGTCAGTCATTTGAGAAACCAAGGCTGTTGAGTCTGCCGATAAGAATACAGTGATTGACAGAGTCGAAAGCCTTGGCCAGGTCGAAGAAGAGGGCTGTACAGTACTGTCTTTTATCGATGGCGGTTATGATATCGTTTAGTACCTTGAGTGTGGCTGAGGTGCACCCGTGTCCAGCTCGGAAACCGGATTGCACAGCGGAGAAGGTACGGTGAGATTCGAAATGGTCAGTGATCTGTTTGTTAACTTGGATGTTGATGACTTTAGAAAGGCAGGGCATGATGGATATAGGTCTGTAACAGTTTGGGTCTAGAGTGTCACCCCCTTTGAAGAGGGGGATGACCGCGGAAGTGTTCCAATCTTTAGGAATCTCGGACGATACAAAGTGAGGTTGAACAGACTAGTAATAGGGGTTGCCACAATGGCGGCGGATAATTTTAGAAAGAGAGGGTCCAGGTTGTCAAGCCCAGCTGATTTGTAGGGGTCCAGGTTGTCTAGTCCAGCTGATTTGTAGGGGTCCAGATTGTCTAGTCCAGCTCATTTGTAGGGGTCCAGGTTGTCTAGCCCAGCTGATTTGTAGGGGTCCAGGTTTTGCAACTCTTTCAGAACATCAGCTATCTGGATTTGGGTGAAGGAGAAGATGGGGAGGCTTGGGCAAGTAGCTGCGGGGGGTGGGGAGCTGTTGGCCGGGGTTGGGGTAGCCAGGAGGAAAGCATGGCCAGCCGTCGGGAAATGCTAATTGAAATTCTCAATTATTGTGGAGTTATCGGTGGTGAGTGTTTCCTAGCCTCAGTGCAGTGGGCAGCTGGAAGGAGGTGCTCTTATTCTCCATGGACCTTACAGTGTCCCAAAACTTTTTGGAGTTAGAGCGACAGGATAAAAATTTCTGTTTGAAAAAGCTAGCCTTTGCTTTCCTAACTGACTGTGAATTGGTTCCTGACTTCCCTGAAAAGTTGCATATCGCGGGCAGTATTCAATGCTAGTGCAGTACGCCACAGGATGTTTTTGTGCTGGTCGAGGGCAGTCAGGTATGGAGTGAACCAAGGGCTATATCTGTTCTTAGTTCTACATTTTTTGAAAGGGGCTTATTTAAAGCATCAGACAAGTTACGTACATATAGTTGATTTTATTAAAACACATGGAGCGATTGGTAGAAAGAACAGATGACTCTTGGTTGACCAAGATGTATTTTAGTTGGGGACAGCACTAGAACATGATGTTGGGGCTCCAGAGTGGCACAGCGGTCTAAGACACTGCATCTCAGTGCTAGAGGCGTCACTACAGGCTGTATCACAACCGGCCGTGATTGGGAGTCCCATAGGGTGGTGCACAATTGGCCCAGCGTCGTCCGGGGTAGGCCATCATTGGAAATAAGAATTTGTTCTTAACTGACTTGCCTAGTTAAATAAAGGTTACATTTAAATAAATAAGTGTTTTTTGACAAACCGTTTTTTACAAACCCGTCAAGGCTCCAAATTTGAGAAGGGTTTAAAACAAAGGTTTCAAACCAATGCATGAATGTTATTGAATCTAGGTATGTTTCGCCTTTAATGTAATGACATGAAAAAAATTGGCTGAATATTATACAATGACTTATCAACAGCTCTAATAATTTGCCTCCACAGGAAATCTACACTGGTAATTCTATAATATACTATATAGCCTAGAAACCTGGTTAAACTATCATTATGACATCATGGATGAATTCTAGAATATACTATATATCCTAGAAACCTGGTTAAACTATCATTATGACATCATGGATGAATTCTAGAATATACTATATATCCTAGAAACCTGGTTAAACTATCATTATGACATCATGGATGAATTCTACAATATACTATTTAGCCTAGAAACCTGGTTAAACTATCATTATGACATCATGGATGAATTCTAGAATATACTATATAGCCTAGAAACCTGGTTAAACTATCATTATGACATCATGGATGAATTCTAGAATATACTATATAGCCTAGAAACCTGGTTAAACTATCATTATGACCTCTAGAATATACTATATAGCCTAGAAACCTGGTTAAACTATCATTATGACATCATGGATGGCCAGTCTTTGTATTTATAGTGTAGTCCATTCAGGGGGTAGTCCTGAGCTGAACTCAATCCTGGATCCAGCAACTGTCAAGACAACACCTTATAACTGTTACACCAAGATGTCTGAACTTCTTGAAAAGGTCGCTAGGTGTTGGGTTACGGTTGCTACAATAGCTTTCTCTATGAATTTGAGAGTGGTTACACTTCTTCCCCCATCCCTCAGCTGTTTACCAAACCAAGCCTCTGGGCAGCCATTTTGTTGCTGTTTAAAAACCCACACAACCCATCAATCTGCAGTTCAAACAATAACAAAGCTGTCATTCCACCACTGTTTTGGTAATAAGATGATTATGGGGTTGGAGAAATGTAACTACAGACAGACAGACCTATGGATGCAAGGACTGACCATCCATGATATCAACATTATAGTTTTAACCATGTTGATACAGTGTTGATTTACATTGTTTCTAGACATTGGAGTAAAAAAAGCTTATTTGGGGTTCTGATGGGGTACAACAGTTGAACTAAGCTCATGAGGCATGTGTTATATTCTTCAAGAATACATGGCTATAAATAAATAATTAAAAAGTCACAATATGGATGTAACAATTGCAGATTTCCCCTTTAACACCACACATCAGTTCAACAACTGCAGAGTTTGTGCCTCTGTATTTAAGACAGTACTTACTAGTGTTTATCAGGGCCCGTTCATCGTTAGAACCATTGGATGCCTTAACATGCCTTTGGGAAACCGGGCCCAGATATACAGTTTCCTCCTCTTCTTCCTTTTTCGATGTGACAGTCATCTCCCCCTCTTCCACTCCATAAACTGCATCTTCCTCCTCTTCTTTTACTGTAACATCCTCCTCCTCTTTCACTCTGAACGCATCTTCCTCTTCTTTTACTGAAACGTCTTTCTCTTCTTCTTTCACTGTAACAGCCTCACCCTCCACTTGTTTTTGTATTGAAACAGCCTCCTCTTTCTCCTCCTCTTTCACAAGAGCTTCTTTCTCCGTCCAGCAGACATCTTCTTTAGCAGGAGAGTAGCTCAGTGACCGCATGGTCGGAGATGTTAGCTAGCTAGACTAGTGCTAACTTAACCAGCCCGCTAGCTGAATAATAACAACAACACTGTAAATATGAAATTCAATCGGATAACTAACTAGACGACAGAAGTGGGTTTAAAACACAGTGGCTAATATACACGAAAGCATCTAAAGAGCTTTATTGGTTCGGCTATTTTGTCTAGCAAGCTACCGAGGTGGCGGAATAACTGTTGCTACTGTTGAAAGAAGCGTTCCGTCCACTAGATTATACGTCACACCAACAGCATTACCTTAAATTCCCAGACCGCCATCTGCTGACTGGAGTGGGTAACGCAGTTGAGTAAAATGTTTATTTTATTGTCAGACAACAAGTTAAAAGTGTAGGACGCATTCGTTTTTACTCACCAGTGTAACAACACAGTGTGGTTAAAGACTTAGTAAGCTAGTTGTAGTCACGATCTGGTTCCCTATAAGTACAAACAGTTATGTTTTTGCGTTATTACAAATGTATTAACTTATTTCGGGAAATCTTCTAAACTACCCACAATGCACTATTTTCCAACGTCATACGTATTATCAACTCTATGCTACCGGGTTTGTATGCCAGTGTAACGGTGTAATGAAGTTACATTTAAAACAATTATTTAATCTTTATTTAACCAGGCAAACCAGCTAAGGAGAAATTCTTATTTACAATAATGGACCCGTGTCTGTAGTTTTGAACCAGGGTCTGTAGTGACGCCTCTAGCACTGAGATGCAGGACCTGAGACTGCTGCTCGTGTGTTTACATTACATTCCGTGATAAAGGTATGGGATTCTGGGTAATCCACAGCAGATTTATGGAGAATTTGAAAATTGGGTGGTCCTGTGATAGAAATGTATAAAGTTGACATTAGATCATAAAATCCACCTTTTAAATCATACATTAGCAATTTATGTTTTAGTAACTTCTGTTGTTGGTTTGGCCTCTCTTTATATGTTATTTGCCGAATCTCAGTTTTCCATGTGGGTTTTATGCTAAAGTTCCCTCTTTCAAGTTGGTAGCAAACTGGAAAATGCATCATCTTTAGGAGTGCTATTTATATCCTGATCATTCATCCACACTGCATCTTCTTTAGGAGTGCTATTTATATCCTGATCATTCATCCACACTGCATCTTCTATAGGAGTGCTATTTATATCCTGATCATTCATCCACACTGCATCTTCTTTAGGAGTGCTATTTATATCCTGATCATTCATCCACACTGCATCTTCTATAGGAGTGCTATTTATATCCTGATCATTCATCCTCACTGCATCTTCTTTAGGAGTGCTATTTATATCCTGTCACTACTGATCATTCATCCACACTGCATCTTCTTTAGGAGTGCTATTTATATCCTGATCATTCATCCACACTGCATCTTCTTTAGGAGTGCTATTTATATCCTGATCATTCATCCACACTGCATCTTCTTTAGGAGTGCTATTTATATCCTGATCATTCATCCACACTGCATCTTCTATAGGAGTGCTATTTCTATCCTGATCATTCATCCACACTGCATCTTCTTTAGGAGTGCTATTTATATCCTGTCACTACTGATCATTCATCCACACTGCATCTTCTTTAGGGGTGCTATTTATATCCTGATCATTCATCCACACTGCATCTTCTTTAGGAGTGCTATTTATATCCTGATCATTCATCCTCACTGCATCTTCTTTAGGAGTGCTATTTATATCCTGATCATTCATCCACACTGCATCTTCTTTAGGAGTGCTATTTATATCCTGATCATTCATCCACACTGCATCTTCTTTAGGAGTGCTATTTATATCCTGATCATTCATCCACACTGCATCTTCTATAGGAGTGCTATTTATATCCTGATCATTCATCCACACCGCATCTTCTATAGGAGTGCTATTTATATCCTGTCACTACTGATCATTCATCCACACTACATCTTCTTTAGGAGTGCTATTTATACCCTGATCATTCATCCACACTGCATCTTCTTTAGGAGTGCTATTTATATCCTGATCATTCATCCACACTGTGTGTCTCATCAATGCAGGTAATTTATGACATGTATAAAGTATGTGTTTTATAAACTCATGAACACCAGCCAGTTTATCAGCCCGGTTCTGTTAGTTTAGGTGGATTATACTTCTTCACCACCAGAGGGGGACATTGAGTAATATTTCAGGTTAATTTGATATATTTTGATACTAAAATGGATGACAGTTTATTCTGATGTTGTGAATATGAGATTACACATGGAAACTATGTATTTATTTTATTATAGTAAATTAGGAATTATTAGGAATTGTTAAATCCACTATATGATCACAATAACTTTGACAGACATCTTGATAGTTTTTTGTTAGTATATTATAGGGCAGATTTATGGAGAATTGCTGTGGGAGTGCTATTTATATCCCGTCACTACTGATCATTCATCCATACTGTGTGTGTCCCATCATTTCAGCTTTGGAAATAAATGAACTATCCATCCATTGCTCCTTCCTGTGTTGACTCACTGACTTGAGAGACGGGACCAGGAAGGTCACACTAGGTTGATATCTAGCTCAAGCTTGCAAACGTTAGTCACACCTCATGCTTTTCATGAACTGTGTGGTTGTGTTATCTAGAGGGAACCCGTTAGCACAGTAGGCTCTGGTGCCTCTTGCCGTGGGTCTAGGATATCAACCTGCTTGCTCGTTTTTTTGTTGACACAACAGGCTGAAAAGCGTCAATGCTTCAGGAAGCTTTGTTTCCCCATCACTACTTTTCAGCATATTCTCTGTGAAGTCGACTACGGGAGTTTTGTCACTTTTTCCACCTTGGCTTACTGCTAGCGCACTAGCTGACTGACTTCTGGAATCTATCTATTTTGGATGTTGAGGATTTTCCCAGCCATCATTCTGTATGTCTCTGCTCTTTTGATCTGCAGTTATGTTTTAGTTGGGTTTTGTTAATCGGGTTCTAACTGGTCTCTTGTAGTTGGGCTCCAGCTCGCTGACCATAACTAGTTGGCTAAATAGCTAATGTTAGCTGGCTGGCTAAGATAACTGCATATAGCTAACATTCTTTGATATTTGGTTAGATAGCGTTATGTATTTCCAAAACGTTGGTTTAAACGATTGGTTTAATTTGAAGTTCTTTCTGTTGTTGTTTACATCACAGGGAATAGACCGGTCTTCCATATTACATCACACCTGCCTTTGGCATTCTTCTGAATTCTGATTGGTTTTATGTAATAACTCCAAAAATAGAACAGTGAGGTGTAACTTTGCATTGGGACTTAAAACAATTTTTGGGAAAAATATTTTATTTGATCTTTTATAAACTTTACCATAACCTAACCATTTTATTTCTTTCCATCTCACCCACTTTACATGTGTAGATAATAAAGCATTTGACCTTTCCACTGCGTTAACAATGGAGGATTGGTTGATTTCCAGTTTAAGTATTTAAGATGATTAACGAGAAAAGTATTGTCCAACCATCGGGTAACTTGTTTCATGCGCATCAAAGGTGAGGGTGAATTTCAGATGTTCACTGCTTGTATTGATGAAGGATTGGAATCGATGAAGTTCCTCTGCTGTCCCCTGGAATAGATGGAACACGTCATCAATGATGACTTTTTCAGAGCCTGATGAGCTGCTAGAATGGATTGTTAGGGCTGACAATAACATTCTTCTCTAACAACCCCACATACAGATTGGCATAATTTAGGGTGACCAAATTTTAGTTTTCCAAAAAGAGGACATGTCCGGGAAAAAGAGGACGTATGGTCACCCTACTGTAAATGCAATATATTTGGAAAAAATCCCATTATTTTCCAGTGTTTCTTTGATGTATTGCGCGATCGTATCAGCTGTCTCATTTGGAGTGTTTTTAACTTCGACTAATTTACTTTGCACGCCACCATTCTTCCAATCAAAATACTGAATAAGCAGAGGGAATATTTCCACAGCACCGTGATTGCTCCCATCAGTAGAAACACCACAGTAAGGTATGTCTTCTAGTGCTTTCTGAGCTATGTCGACAGAATGTGGTGCTATCACAGCGTTAACAATTGTTTCGGTCTTAGTACGAGCACTTGAAAAAGGTCAAAGCAATGCAAAACCCCCAAAACGCACACAATGAATGGAGACTGTAGGAAGCAAAAGCCGAATCCCGGACATTCTGGGCGATTTAGAAATCCCGGCCGGACGCATTTTTTTAGGTCCAAAAAGAGGACATGTCCGGGAAAAAGAGGACGTATGGTCACCCTACATAATTAGATGCTATTTTTAAACTACAATGACCATAATGCACTGCGTGCCTACTTGTCTTGTCTGTGTTTATTTTACACCTGCTATGTAAAAGAGACAGAAGAATGCACAATGGTCAATGCTTTCTGGGATCCTTGGGACATCCCTACCCTAAACCCTAACCTTAACCCCTACCTTAACCATTTTAAATGTCAACTTCAATGGGCTAGGGACATCCCAAGGATGTATCTCTACCTGAAAATACATGATCTAAGTGATTGATAGTTGGTATTCAGCAGTCATAAAGCCTTATTTACTTTAATGAACTACTAAAATAGTGATTTTGTCAGACAGCAGCTCTACACTTTATTGACTGACTGATCCATTCATCCTTCCATCCCTCCTCAGCCTTCCTCTCCTCTGAAGACCCAGTGAGGGTAGAGCTCAGTCAGAGAGCTGTTGAGGAACTGGTTAGGAAGAACACTTCTACAGCCAGAGAGGTGAGAGGTCACACATGGTTTAGATGGTAAATATTTATGTCCCCTTAGTGGTTCATCACATCAGCTAAAGGGAATATGTTCCATCATCCATGTTTATTTACATTAGTGCAAATTGTCCACTGATATTGGTGTAATTTCTCACCCTTTTGGCTGTATGAAAGTTAATTTCCCCTCAGACACACACATTTGTTCTTTGTTATTATGAAGGTAATTTGTGTCAAATGTACTTTTCCTCACTCATTCACCCCATCTCTTTACATTGCTTATGGATATTCAGTGGCCTGACTGTGTCAAAGGCCCATCCTGGTAGATCTGAACCTAATGCAGCTTAGAGTGATCAGAAGTCACATTTAGGTGCCAGGTGTAACTGAGGCCATAGATGCTCCATATCCATTACTTTGAGTGCTTTATATAATATGACTAAATGTGTTTCTGTGTTGCAGGGACAGTCAATAAATGGAACAGCAAGGCCACAGAACATGACATAAGCAGAGCTGTGGGAGACCACCTCAAGCCCCTGGTAGAGCCGGGGGTGGTGTTTACCACTCCACCACGCCTTCAGCAGGCTGGAAAAGTGGGATTGATCTGGTTGATCCATTTGTTTGTTTCAGTTTCCAGTAATTGAATCCTTTGACATATTGTTGAATTAAACGTTTATCTTCAACAAATGCACTGGGTTGGTTGAAAAGTGATACTAAACGTACATACCAGCACTATTTTGATATAGTGGGAGATTTACTGAATTTATACTTTTTTCATAATAAGATGGACCAAGATACATATTGGTTTAGCAAGAGTCTGTTGATTGTCAGTCATTATGTTCATTTCTTTTGCAATATGTTCAAATCAAGCTTTTTTTATACAGCACATTTCAGACATGGATGCTTCACAGGAAAAAATAATAAAACAATGAAAATAAACAGAAATATTTACCACAACAAACATAAGATTAACAACTGAAAGACAGATTAGCATTCTAAGGAAAATCCCTTGATTAAAATATTAATTGGATGCAACATCCAACCCAAAATATAAGCTTGTTTTTTAGGAGGGACTCTGAAAGACATTATGGGGGTGTCCACTAAAAGTTGACTAGTAACAACAACTGGGACCTAAAAGACACCCACCATGAGACCCACTAAATCTGCCCAAGAAGAGGAAAACAAAAGAAAAACCCACACCAAACTTAAAGACAGGAAGTAAACCAAAAAGGTGGAGCAACTAAAGGTGTTGACTCTCCACATGTATCAAGACAACTGGAGCACTGGGCCAGACACTCTTAAATAGAACCTGGACCAGCTCAGGTGAAACACCTTCCCACTAACGAGATGGACAAGCCAGCACAGGTGTAACACATACTGACTAACGAGGTGACACCAATCAGTGCGTCCTACGTGCTAACGAGCTAGACGTGCTGACGAGCTAGACGTGCTAACGAGCTAGACGAGCTAACGAGCTAGACGGGCTAACGAGCTAGACGTGCTAACGAGCTAGACGAGCTAACGAGCTAGACGTGCTAACGAGCTAGACGGGCTAACGAGCTAGACGTGCTAACGAGCTAGACGTGCTAACGAGCTAGACGTGCTAACGAGCTAGACGTGCTAACGAGCTAGACGTGCTAAAGTCCAACCTCAAAACATAAATGGAAAAACCAAAGCCTATAACACCTTAAGACAACAAATATATCCTATATTTATGTTGGACAAGTTTGCTCACCACCAACAGAAAACAACTTCCATTTCACATTATAATCAACTACAATGATTCACCTTCACCAATATAAACATGGTGTCTACTGGATGTCAACAATTAAAAACAAGAAAAAACACGTATTTCTAAATAATAATATACAATAGGATTATTTGTTTCTCCTTTTTCTTTCTATAGAATCCTAAAACTCACTAGCTTCTAGAACTCTCCTCTTTCTAGATCCCACTAGCTTCTAGAACGAGCTCCTTGGAACGAGCCCAAACAAAACTCATCTCCAATACGGAAAAACGTGCAGCCAAAATAAATAAAGATCCATAGCAACGCACTAGCTAAACGCAAAACACAAATCTTATATCCATTTGGGGGGAAAATCAGGTTGAACCTGCTCTTTGAAACTAACACAACAAAACAAAAAACACATGGAGATGGAGATATCTTTTACCTCACTGGTTAGAGGACAACCTGCAGAAGACAGTCAGCTACATTTTGGAGTGATGCATTTAAATTTAGGGGTCCCTAAACAAAGGAACACAACACTTATTTGTCATAACTCATCGATATCATGTTGAAATCAATTGTGCCGAGAGGAGGGAGATGAGATTGCACGTCCTGTTAAAACTAACAGCTCAAAACCACACGGAATCTGGGAGTAATGTGTACATCCCTGGTTAGAGGACAATTTGTAGAAAACAGCTCGCTACATTTTGAAGTGTTACATTTTGATTCCAGTGGGTCACCAACGTGGTAAGTGTAACACAACTCTTTTTTTGTTAGTCACTTTTTATTAAATCTCATAAATAGTACTCTTCCATTTCAGAGCCTGGATTTTCCCCCTGAGGCTAATATCCATATCATGTTGAAATCAATAGAACAGGGGACAAACGTTTAGGGTTCTACATTGTGACATCATTAAAATACTCCTACTACAATGTTAAAACATTCTACATTGTGACATTATTTCATTGATATCATGAAACAACTCCTTAATGTATTTTCTGATGTTTGATCAGAGATCTTTTATCAGAGTATCTCGTCACATTGACCACAGCTATAAGGTTTCTCTCCTGTGTGTGTTCTCTTGTGTTGAGTCAGATCTCCAGATTGACCAAAACTCTTTCCACATTTACCACAGCTATAAGGTTTCTCTCCTGTGTGTGTTCTCTGGTGCACTGTCAGATGTCCAGATTGACCAAAACTCTTCCAACATTTACCACAGCTATAAGGTTTCTCTACTGTGTGTATTCTCTGGTGTACTGTCAGATTATCAGATGTAGTAAAACTCTTCCCACATTGATCACAGCTAAAAGGTTTCTCTCCTGTGTGTATTCTCTGGTGTAAAGTCAGTTCTCCAGATTGACCAAAACTCTTCCCACATTGACCACAGCTATAAGGTTTCTCTCCTGTGTGTCTTCTCTGGTGTACAGTCAGAATGCTTGATGTAGTGAAACTCTTCCCACATTGATCACAGCTATAAGATTTCTCTCCTGTGTGTATTCTCTGGTGTACTGTCAGATGATCAGATGTAGTAAAACTCTTCCCACATTGATCACAGCTAAAAGTTTCTCTCCTGTGTGTATTCTCTGGTGTAAAGTCAGTTCTCCAGATTGACCAAAACTCTTCCCACATTGACCACATATATAAGGTTTCTCTCCTGTGTGTCTTCTCTGGTGTACAGTCAAAATGCAGAGGTCTCGAGGTCAACTATTTTTGATGTGTTTTCGCGTATCATTTTCTCCAGACCGTCGGCTCTTTCGTTTATCTTTGCATAGACAGCATCGATTATGTTGACCTGTAATTCGCGCAAAGACAATTCTTTCTGTGTCTTTTTGGGTGCAGGACTATTGACTGCATTTTCAGAATCAACCGAATGTCCAGAATCCTCCATTTCTTCTCCTGAGGAGTCAGGTGGCGGTTTTTCTCCAACGTATGAGTGCTCAGCTAGCAACTGCCTTCTCCTCCCTTTGCTCTTTCGCACATTTTTTCCTTCCATTTCTCAAAGTTATGAATCAAATTATCGGTCAACTAAGTGTTGTTCTCTATTGTGTTTACTATAAGCCAAGTTCCGTTACATTTAAGTAAGTTTGAGAGGGATAAAAGTTAAGGTTACTCGGAGCAAGCTGAAATCTCGTCTACACTCGCCGCCATCTTCCAGCGCCAGGAGAGAGGGGTACCCCTACACAGAACTGATCTGGATCAAAGATGGAGGACAGCAATACTAGGAGAGAGGGGTACCCCTACACAGA
Organism: Salmo salar; assembly: GCF_965601325.2. NCBI lineage: Eukaryota > Metazoa > Chordata > Actinopteri > Salmoniformes > Salmonidae > Salmo > Salmo salar. The sequence continues at coordinate 238,130 of NW_027675516.1, read as the reverse complement.
ACTGAACTGGATCAAAGATGGCGGACAGAAATACTAGGAGAGAGGGGTACCCCTACACAGAACTGAACTGGATCAAAGATGGCGGACAGAAACACTAGGAGAGAGGGATACCCCTACACAGAACTGAACTGGATCAAAGATGGCGGACAGAAATACTAGGAGAGAGGGGTACCCCTACACAGAACTGAACTGGATCAAAGATGGAGGACAGAAATACTAGGATGGAAGCAAATGTAAGGGATTATAACGTCATAACGAATCATGCAGAAACATGTACAGTTGACAGGAATGTTAGTTAATGTAGAGACAAACGATTATGCTTTTTCTTATCATAAAGTTCATTTACGAAAATCGAGATTTAGCCAGCTAGCTGACTAGCTAACATTAGCCAGCTAGCTGACTAGCTAACATTAGCCAGCTAGCTGACTAGCTAACATTAGCCAGCTAGCTGACTAGCTAACATTAGCCAGCTAGCTGACTAGCTAACATTAGCCAACTAGCTGACTAGCTAACATTAGCCAGCTAGCTGACTAGCTAACATTAGCCAGCTATCTAACTAGCTAACATTAGCCAGCTAGCTGACTAGCTAACATTAGCCAGCTAGCTGACTAGCTAACAATAACCAGCTAGCTGACTAGCTAACATTAGCCAGCTAGCTGACTAGCTAACAATAACCAGCTAGCTGACTAGCTAACATTAACCAGCTAGCTGACTAGCTAACATTAGCCAGCTAGCTGACTAGCTTTATGGCTGTTGTGACATGAGTATGTAATTGTAATTCTGGTTGTTTTAGGGACTCCTGAAATAACCAGCAAACCAGGCGGTCGTTTTGTGAAACAGTGGATGTATAGAATCTAGCTAGCTGAAGAATTTACTCCAAATTGAATGTACAATTGTGTAAGCTTGCCTTGCTGATATTTGCCATGCAGATAGATGAAATAACGTAGCTAGCTATGTTCTTGCTTATTGTGCAGTGGATGATTAAAATACCTGTATGCCTATGGATGTGTAGCTAGCTATCTAGCCGATCTGTGTATGGACCCAAACGTTTGGTATACATATTAGTTCAGAACCTACCTATGAACCTCAGCTATCATAGCCAGTTGTATCAACTTCAAAACAGCCTGAATGACATTAATGAAGCCTATGGATTGAGTAGAATATAATATCATGTTGTGCCAAGGATGCAAGTCGTATATACATGTAGTTATTACCATGCATAAGATCCCCACATTGTAGCCTGTACATTTAATATATTCACTGATCATGTACTCTACCTTGGCAAATAAAGGTGCAGTTTAGGTATGAATGTCTTCGAGATTATTTTTCAGTCATATCCAATACCAGGAGTATCAAATTCCAGTCTTTGAATGACGCTGTGTCTGCATGTATGTATTACAATTATACACTTCAACAGTGTTTACCAATCTTGGTCCTGGGACATCAATGGTTACACATTGTAACTAATAGACTAGAAACAGGATTTAACTAGTTAATTCATATATACAGAAATATAATGTTAAAAAACAGTACACTACACTTCCTATGCATCATGTAAATACTCTAACACTGGTTCATCTCAACATCTAATGCCCTTCATCTGCATTGATCTGATAAACACAGGATAGGTGGAGTATTTCATCACATTACACTTCATTTCAACCAGTAGAGAATGTGAAACGCTTTATTGAAAAGCTCATTATCCAAGTGTTATAAATACAAGTTTAATCTGTACTTCAATGCACATCTGTTGTGCATTATAAAAACAGAGGAAGAAAGAGGAGGTGGTGAGAGAGGTGTAAAAGACAGAAAGGGAAAGAGGTAAGCACATAGGAGCAGGGAAGGCAGCACATGATTAATGAATCACAGTGCTACATAAATATTCTCTCAGTTCATCACAATTACATAATAGTGTCTCTCGTCGACCCAAAGGTTCTTAAAAGCAGGTGAGGTGGTGATGATGGGACTGGGGGTTGGCATCCTCTCACATCAAAACATACCTGCAGACGAGAGACAGATGGAGAGAGAGAGAGCATGTTTAAACCTTGTTTTTATTTTTTATTCTAACATTGTTAGTCATCAATCAGGAGGTGAAATGTAAAACTGACCTTGGATCATTAACTCTGGGACTACTGCATCTCTATCTGTATTTCAATGTAAAGCATCTCTTTAATAATACTTCCTGTATAATATAAACTGACCTGGGATCATTAACTCTGGGACTACTGCATCTCTATCTGTATTTCAATGTAAAGCATCTCTTTAATAATACTTCCTGTTGACCTGACCAAGTGACCTCTCACCTCTGATCATGCAGTGCCCTCTATGTAGCCAGTTCAGATGCAGGAGGGGTTCACCGACACAGCTGATATAACCTAGAGGATTTAGGGAGAAGAGGAGAGAGGGATGAAGTGAAGGAGAGAGACTGTTATTGAGAAAATAAGGTAGTTAAAGCGACAGTGTTCAACAGGAATCTGTGTGTGGCCTCACCTGGTGTCCACACCACACTAAGTGGTTGCAGAGTACTTTATGCTGAAAAACATGAACGGACACACGAGGACAAACAATATAGCGTAGTTATAGAAATAATGAAGTGTCTTACTATTCTCCATGGTTGGCCCTCTTGCCTATTCTTTGAAGGTGGAAGGAGCCACAGTTATACACCTGAGCCTGTTTACTGCACAACACAATCCATCAGATTGATACATGAGTGTGTAGGTGTGGGTTATAGGGTGTCTAATTGTTCTACATTTTTTCAATATGGGTGATTTAAAATAGCCTGTTTTGTTTTTGTACAGACATCACACCCTTACCTAAACAGCACCCTCACCTGAGAAGTAGAAATCAAAGGGAGAGAAATTGGGAATTGAATAACTGCAGTTGACATAGCTCAGTAAATGGAAGAATACTCTTATTGCAATGTGAATGGCTCTTAAAAGAGCTTTTGGTTGTGCATAGTGTAGTCTAGGGTGTTGTCAGGGAACAGCACCCTCTTTGAAGAAGTAGGAGGTGAAGATCTCCTGCACACGGATTGCCTCTCTTGCTGCGTTGTTGGACCCCATCCTTGAAACATCCTGCAGAGCAGCAGACTCCTCCTCTAGCACACGGCGGCGAGCTGCAGATCCCCTCCTGGTCCTCGTGTCCATCCTCATGAAGTTACGCAGGACACAGGTAGCCTTCACACACCTGAATTCCTCCAGGAGGCAGTCCCAGATGACCCTGGTCACCCAACCTTGCAGTGCCCTACACGGTAACTGTAGGCAATCGTTTTGAAGGAATCTCCAGTTACAAGGTCTCTGTAGGAATATGGAAGACAATGTAATTATTAGACTGTTACATCACCAGGTCATTGTGGATTACTAAAGTATAATATCCCTGATAACAAATCATGATAACATTGGATTGATAGATGCATGGGCACACATATGTACATGTGTAGCATGTGACAATAACAGGATCATATCAAGGATGGCATCACAAATGAATACATAAATACCACTTGAAGCTTGATGATGAGTTGATCATTTGAATCAGCTGTGCAGTGTGAAGGCAAAAACAACAATGTTCCCCTCTTTGAGTCCCCAGGACTGAGAACCACTGCTCTTCATTGGGACCTCTTCATATGTAGACTGGCTTTCATAGAGCTCTTTATCTGAGGACAGAAAACCTCACAAGAAAGAGACTTCATTATAGTCAAATTACACCACACTGAATATTATGTTACTATTATCTCCGTCCTCACTTCTAGGGACAGGAACTACACAAAAGTACCTGCCCTATCCAGAATAGCCTCCTCTCTCACTGACAGTTGGGGCTGCTATCCTTTCACCCTCTTCCATGGCTGTTAGCTAGCTACCTACAAATGCATTTGAAGTTTGCTTTTTACAGTGATAAATAGATAGCTAGCTAATATGAAGTTCGCTAGCTAAGTGAATTAAATATCACCAGCTACCTATCTATCTATACTGTATGTGAAGTTGGCTAGATCGCTAGCTCATTTAGCAGCTCATTTGAGTTAGCCTGCACTGTAGCTAGTTAGCTAATAATACATCAGTTTTTTTTACATTTTCATAATCTATTTACTTACTTACTTGAATAGGTTCTCCCAGCCATGTGGACAATTGGAAACAGGGCAGCAAAGTTTGTCACCAGAGCGTTTTAGAGGATATTACTATTGAACTATGTACCCATTTAATAACCAGACCTTCATACAAACTTGCTCTGCTGAATTCTTGACGGAGTCACAATGGGCGGCCTAAGAGGCATCTAGTCCATCTGCTGACTGGACGCAGTTCAGTAAAATGTACACTTTATCTTCAGACAACAAGTTAAAGTGTAGGAAGCATGAGTTTTTACTCAGCAGTGTAACAACACAGTGTGGTTAAAGACTTAGTAACTGAGTTCTAGTCACGATCTGGTTCCCTATAAGTACAAACAGTTATGTTTCTGTTTTAAATTTACAAAATTAAAAGGACATTTTAAATGTTTTCTTTACTCAAGTATGACAATTGGGTACTTTTTCCACCACTGTATTTTTATAAAGATCCCTTGCGTCATCCAGCCATTCCTCTGGGTAACCCCGCTGTCTGAAACACTCATCCAGCCATTCCTCTGAGTAACCCCGCTGTATGAAACACTCATCCAGCCGTTCCTCTGGGTAACCCCGCTGTCTGAAACACTCATCCAGCCATTCCTCTGGGTAACCCCGCTGTCTGAAACACTCATCCAGCAGTTCCTCTAGATAACCCCGCTGTCTGAAACACTCATCCAGCCATTCCTCTGGGTAACCCCGCTGTCTGAAACACTCATCCAGCCATTCCTCTGGGTAACCCCGCTGTCTGAAACACTCAACCAGCCATTCCTCTGGGTAACCCCGCTGTCTGAAACACTCATCCAGCCATTCCTCTGGGTAACCCCGCAGTCTGAAACACTCACCCAGCCATTCCTCTGGGTAACCCCGCTGTCTGAAACACTCATCCAGCCGTTCCTCTGGGTAACCCCGCTGTCTGAAACACTCATCCAGCCGTTCCTCTGGGTAACCCCGCTGTCTGAAACACTCATCCAGCCATTCCTCTGGGTAACCCCGCTGTCTGAAACACTCACCCCGCCATTCCTCTGGGTAACCCCGCTGTATGAAACACTCATCCAGCCGTTCCTCTGGGTAACCCCGCTGTCTGAAACACTCATCCAGCCATTCCTCTGGGTAACCCCGCTGTCTGAAACACTCATCCAGCAGTTCCTCTAGATAACCCCGCTGTCTGAAACACTCATCCAGCCATTCCTCTGGGTAACCCCGCTGTCTGAAACACTCATCCAGCCATTCCTCTGGGTAACCCCGCTGTCTGAAACACTCATCCAGCCATTCCTCTGGGTAACCCCGCTGTCTGAAACACTCATCCAGCCGTTCCTCTGGGTAACCCCGCTGTCTGAAACACTCATCCAGCCATTCCTCTGGGTAACCCCGCTGTCTGAAACACTCATCCAGCCATTCCTCTGGGTAACCCCGCTGTCTGTAACACTCATCCAGCCATTCCTCTGGGTAACCCCGCTGTCTGAAACACTCATCCAGCCATTCCTCTGGGTAACCCCGCTGTCTGAAACACTCATCCAGCCATTCCTCTGGGTAACCCCGCTGTCTGAAACACTCAGACAGCCATTCCTCTGGGTAACCCCGCTGTCTGAAAACACTCAGACAGCCATTCCTCTGGGTAACCCCGCTGTCTGAAAACACTCAGACAGCCATTCCTCTGGGTAACCCCGCTGTCTGAAACACTCATCCAGCCATTCCTCTGGGTAACCCCGCTGTCTGAAACACTCATCCAGCCATTCCTCTGGGTAACCCCGCTGTCTGAAACACTCATCCAGCCATTCCTCTGGGTAACCCCGCTGTCTGAAACACTCATCCAGCCATTCCTCTGGGTAACCCCGCTGTCTGAAACACTCATCCAGCCATTCCTCTGGGTAACCCCGCTGTCTGAAACACTCATCCAGCCATTCCTCTGGGTAACCCCGCTGTCTGAAACACTCAGACAGCCATTCCTCTGGGTAACCCCGCTGTCTGAAAACACTCAGACAGCCATTCCTCTGGGTAACCCCGCTGTCTGAAAACACTCAGACAGCCATTCCTCTGGGTAACCCCGCTGTCTGAAACACTCATCCAGCCATTCCTCTGGGTAACCCCGCTGTCTGAAACACTCATCCAGCCATTCCTCTGGGTAACCCCGCTGTCTGAAACACTCAGACAGTCAGCTTGTTTGTCATAGTCACTCTGTGTACTACAAATCCTGTGTATGCGACTTTATTGGTTGATGGTGAGGATCTCTTTTAGGGGTGTAGGGTGGAAGCTGACTCCGTGTAACAGGGAAGTCCTGTCCATCGGCTTCCTGTATAGGTCTGTGCTAAAACCACCCCCCTCCCTCTTAGTCAAAATGTCCAGATAACTTGTTTCATGCACATGGAAGGTGAGGGTGAATTTCAGATGTTTACTGCTTGTATTGATGAAGGAGTGGAATCGATGAAGTTCCTCTGCTGTCCCCTGGAATAGATGGAACACGTCATCAATGAAGACTTTTTCAGAGCCTGATGAGGTGCTAGAATGGATTGTTAGGGCTGACAATCACATTTAACCATTTTAAATGTCAACTTCAATGGGCTATGGACGTCCCAAGGATGTATCTCTACCTGAAAATACATGATCTAAGTGATTGATAGTTGGTATTCAGCAGTCATAAAGCCTTATTTACTTTAATGAACTACTAAAATAGTGATTTTGGCAGACAGCAGCTCTACACTTTATTGACTGACTGATCCATTCATCCTTCCATCCCTCCTCAGCCTTCCTCTCCTCTGAAGACCCAGTGAGGGTGGAGCTAATCTAATAGGAGAGTCAGTCAGAGAGCTGGTTAGGAAGAACACTTCTACAGCCAGATAGGTGAGAGGTCACACATGGTTTAGATGGTAAATATTTATGTCCCCTTAGTGGTTCATCACGTCAGCAAAAGGGAATATGTTCCATCATCTATGTTTATTTACATTAGTGCAAATTGTTCACTGATATTGGTATAATTTCTCACCCCTTTTGGCTGTATGAAGTTAATTTCCCCTCAGACACACACATTTGTTCTTTGATATTATGAAGGTCATTTGTGTCAAATGTACTTTTCCCCACTCATTCACCCCATCTCTTTACATTGCTTATGCATATTCAGTGGCCTGACTGCATCCAGACTATCAAAGGCCCATCCTGGTAGATCTGAACCTAATGCAGCTTGGAGTGATCGGTTGACAGAAGTCATTTAGGTGCCAGGTGTAACTGAGGCCATAGATGCTCCATATCCATTACTTTGAGTGTTTTATATAATATGACTAAATGTGTTTCTGTGTTGCAGGGACAGTCAATAAATGGAACAGCAAGGCCACAGAACATGACATAAGCAGAGCTGTGGGAGACCACCTCAAGCCCCTGGTAGAGCCGGGGGTGGTGTTTACCACTCCACCACGCCTTCAGCAGGCTGAAAAAGTGGGATTGATCTGGTTGATCCATTTGTTTGTTTCGGTTTGCAGTAGTTGAATCCTTTGACGTATTGTTTAATTAAACATTTATCTTCAACAAATGCACTGGGTTGGTTGAAAAGTGATACTAAACGTACATACCAGCACTATTTTGACATAGTGGGAGATATACTGAATTTATCCTGTTTTCATAATAAGATGGACCAAGAAATGTATTGGTTTTCCAAGAGTCTGTTGATTGTCAGTCATTGGGTTAATTTCTTTTGCAATATGTTCAAATCAAGCTTTATTTATACAGCACATTTCAGACATGGATGCTTCACAGGAAAAAAAATTAAACAATGAAAATAAACAGAAATATTTACCACAACAAACATAAGATTAACAACTGAAAGACAGATTAGCATTCTAAGGAAAATCCATTGATTAAAATATTAATTGGATGCAACATCCAACCCAAAATATAAGCTTGTTTTATAGGAGGGGCTCTGAAATACACTATGGGGGTGTCCACTGGAAGTTGACTAGTAACAACAACTGGGACCTAAAAGACACCCACCATGAGACCCACTAAATCTGCCCAAGAAGAGGAAAACAAAAGAAAAACCCACACCAAACTTAAAGACAGGAAGCAAACCAAAAAGGTGGAGCAACTAAAGGTGTTGACTCTCCACATGTATCAAGACAACTGGAGCACTGGGCCAGACACTCTTAAATAGAACCTGGACCAGCTCAGGTGAAACACCTTCCCACTAACGAGATGGACAAGCCAGCACAGGTGTAACACATACTGACTAACGAGGTGACACCAATCAGTGCGTCCTACGTGCTAACGAGCTGTACGGGCTAACGAGCTAGACGTGCTAACGGGCTAACCAGCTAGACGTGCTAACGAGCTAGACGTGCTAACGAGGTAGACGTGCTAACGAGCTAAAGTTCAACCTCAAAACATAAATGGAAAAACCAAAGCCTGTAACACCTTCCCCCTTAAGACAACAAATATATCCTATATTTCTTTTGGACAAGTTTGCTCACCACCAACAGAAAACAACTTCCATTTCACATTATAATCAACTAAAATGATTCCCTTCTACAATATAAACATGGTGTCTACTGGCTTTCAACAATTAAAAACAAGAAAAAAAATGTCTAAATAATATACAGCATCTTTTCTCCTTCATCTTTCGTTCTATACAATCCTTCCTTAGCTTCTAGAACTCTCGTCCTCTTGGAACGAGCCCAAACAAAACTCATCTCCAATAGGACACAGACATGTCTGATTTCAAGAGGAAACTCCTGCAATATCTGTACTAACTTTCCACCTCACTGCAGAGCTTCTCTCTCTTTTCAGGGTTCACTAGATAGGCATGTTGTTGGATCGGGGCCCAGTCCCCAATGTCATGCTCCAGTACATTTGGGTTGGCACATCTGGGAATGAACCCTGATATTCTAAAAGCAGGGCAACAATGTCAATATAATTGTACCAAAAAAATTGTCAGTTGGTTGAATAATCATGATTACTAAATGTTACATGAAATGAAAATATGAAATAGCCCCAATGTCAAAACACAGTTTTAACGTGTCCAAATCAATAACCAATATGCAGAAACAGTTTGGGATGAATTGAAAACCTAAACATAAAATGTGCTACATACACAAACATCAGCCATAATAATCATATTACTTGTATTTTTTTTTAAACAAGCACCTTGTTTTGACAAGTAGCAATAAATCACTGATAATCAATTAGGGGGGAAATCAGGTTGTACGTGATGTTGAAACTAACAACTAAACAAAACACATGGAAATGGGAGATATATTTTACCTCACTGGTTAGAGGACAACCTGCAGAAGACAGTCAGCTACATTTTGGAGTGATGCATTTAAATTTAGGGGTCGCTAAACAAAGGAACACAACACTTATTTGTCATAACTCATCGATATCATGCTAAAATCATTTGTGTGACAGAAGGGAGATGAGGTTGCACGTCCTGTTAAAACTAACAGCTCAAAAACCACACGGAATCTGGGAGTAATGTGTACATCACTGGTGAGAGGACAATTTGTAGAAAACTGCTAGCTACATTTTGAAGTGGTTTATTTTGATTCCAGTGGGTCACCAACGTGGTAAGTGTAGTAACTTTTTGTTAAATCACATATATAGTACTCTTTCAATTCAGAGCCTGGATTTTCCCCCTGAGGATAATATCCATATCATGTTGAAATCAATTGAACAGGGGACAAACGTTTAGGGTTCTACATTGGGACATCATTAAAATACTCCTACTACAATGTTCAAAAATTCTACATTGTGACATTAGTTCATTGATATCATGAAACAACTCCTTCATGTAAGTAGTTTCTGACATTTGATCAGAGATCTTTTATCAGATTATCTCTGGTCACAGCTATGAGGGTTCTCTCCTGTGTGTGTTCTCTGGTGTTTAGTCAGACCCCCAGACTCAGTAAAACTCTTCCCACACTGATCACAGCTATATGGTTTCTCTCCTGTGTGTGTTCTCTGGTGCACTGTCAGATGGCCAGATTGAACAAAACTCTTCCCACATTGACCACAGCTATAAGGTTTCTCTCCTGTGTGTGTTCTCTGGTGTAGCGTCAGAGTGCTAGATGCAGCAAAACTCTTTCCACATTGATCACAGCTATAAGGTTTATCTCCTGTGTGTGTTCTCTGGTGTAATGTCAGATGGCCAGATTGAACAAAACTCTTCCCACATTGACCACAGCCATAAGGTTTCTCTCCTGTGTGTGTTCTCTGGTGTAGATTCAGATTGGTAGATGCAGCAAAACTCTTCCCACATTGATCACAGCTATAGGGTTTCTCTCCTGTGTGTATTCTCTGGTGCACAGTCAGTTCTCCAGATCGACCAAAACTCTTCCCACATTGATCACAGCTATAAGATTTCTCTCCTGTGTGTGTTATCTTGTGTTGAGTCAGAATGTTAGATGTAATAAAACTCTTCCCACATTCATCACAGCTATAAGGTTTCTCTCCTGTGTGTGTTCTCTGGTGTTTAGTCAGACCCCCAGACTCAGTAAAACTCTTCTCACACTGATCACAGCTATACGGTTTCTCTCCTGTGTGTGTTCTCTGGTGTGATGTCAGATTGCCAGATTGAACAAAACTCTTCCCACATTGATCACAGCTATAAGGTTTCTCTCCTGTGTGTGTTCTCTGATGAATTTTAATGCCTGATGAGGTGAATCTCTTCCCACAGTCAGAGCAGCAGTGAGTTCTCTTCCCTGTGGATCTCTGCAGGTGTTTATTGAGGAGTTCTGATCTGGAGAGACTCTTCTCTGCCTCGTCAGCATCATGATGTTGTTGAGGGTCCCCAGAGGATCCACGATAGTCCCGCCTCTCTCCTGTGTGAACGGCAAAGTCAGACAGATGGTTAAAGGCCCACAACAGCAGAAATCCATTGTTTATTTGAGGTAAAAGGTCCTACCCATGAAGTTGTACAACAATTGACATCTGTTCAATTATTTGACAATTAAGACAGTCAACTTAGCAACAATCATATTTTGTCTTGTTTTCACATTAGTAGTAACTAGAAATAAGTTATTAAAGTTGTTGAAACTCTAAGCAGTGTACCAGACGACTTTTGGTCTCCAATATAGGCCCCTTTCTGTGTTTGCTAAAATTGCAGCACGAGGGCGATGCAGACACAATCTGGTTGTAGAAACTCCTCCCTGCTAATGAGGAAACCACTAGTTATGGATGTAGTATATCTGCTAATGAGGAAACCACTAGTTATGGATGTAGTATATCTGGTAATGAGGAAACCACTAGTTATGGATGTAGTATATCTGGTAATGAGGAAACCACTAGTTATGGATGTAGTATATCTGGTAATGAGGAAACCACTAGTTATGGATGTAGTATATCTGGTAAGGAGGAAACCACTAGTTGTGGATGTAGTATATCTGGTAAGGAGGAAACCACTAGTTATGGATGTAGTATATCTGCTAATGAGGAAACCACTAGTTATGGATGTAGTATATCTGCCTGGAGCAAAAATGGTGAGCTAAGATTTTAGTTTTTCACAATGTATTCTGAATATTACAGCGCAAGATCAGGAGTGCTACTCAAGGAAACTCACATTAAGCTCTGTGTCTATTCACTAATTCACCACCGTGGGGGAAACTCAGGGGAGTTCTCATAGGCTGACAGCAAAAATAGCCTCCATTTCCAGGTTGCTTATGAGTGCATTTCACATTACTTTTGGATTATAACTGTAAGGCTCGTTTGAATCTCCTGCTTAATATGTTTGTGTTATTGTCGCAAATCAATTAATTTATACTTAAAAAACACTTCAAGCAGTAAAATGCTCTTTGGCTAGCTTTAACATCAGCCTGAAACTGAGGGTTTGTACATTTGCATCTAGACGTTCCGCTAGCGGAACGCCTCACTAATATCCAACGGTAGAGCGTGGCGCGGAATACAAAAACCTTAAAAATGCTATAACTTCAATTTCTCAAACACATGACTATTTTACACCATTTGAAAGATAAGACTAAGTATCTCTGTGTCCAAACAGACTAACGAGACCCCGCTGTAAATCAAGCAGACAATAACACACTATAAACATCAATTTGTTAGGGATGTTGGATCCAACATGGAGCACGGCATAACTGTCTTTACCAGAGTAATGAATGAAGAAGCACTTTGGTTGTTGTTGCATGTCGTGATGTTTGTCATGTGACTGTCATTCAGAAAATGATTTCCTGGATCAGCTGATGATAGTTGAACATGTGACTGGAACTAAACAGCTACAGTATTAAGAATTATGTGTTATTATTGAAGAACCACGTTAATGACAGTATCCATTTGGGTGTTGTCAATAAAGTTAAGATGACTCTTGGTTAGAACCATTGGATTTAGCAAACTCTGAAATGATTTAGGATTTCTGTGCCCATGAAAACTGTTTTCCCAGCGTAATATAAGGAGACACTAAATGTTACGTAATTAGAGAGCATTTCAGAGATCTGAATACAAAAAAACTGTCCGACAGCAAGATCCAGTATTTAAGTTGAAGTTCATCATATGACAAGCTTAACATTATGACTATATCTACTATTCCCTGAAGGAGGGAAACTAGGTACAACATACAATTAAATCCTCACGTTATGACTATAACTACTGTTCCCTGAAGGAGGGAAACTAGGTACAACATACTATTAAATCCTCATGTTATGACTATAACTACTGTTCCCTGAAGGAGGAAAACTAGGTACAACATACTATTAAATCCACACGTTATGACTATAACTACTGTTCCCTGAAGGAGGGAAACTAGGTACAACATACTATTAAATCCACATGTTATGACTATAACTACTGTTCCCTGAAGGAGGAAAACTAGGTACAACATACTATTAAATCCGTGCCTCTCTGGAAGCCCCGCCTTCCACAGGTGATGACCGTGAGGCTCGGATTTATTCCTTAAATTTAATACCGCTCTTCACCGACCCAGGAAAGGGCAGCGCCAAACACGTGTTGCACCTCGTTTCCCTCCTTCATGGAAGAGTAATTATAATCAAAGTTACACTCCCTTTCAGTCGGTCAACTTCGGTACAACATACTATGGGAAAATACAATCATTCCCCATGCCGACCCAATCGGATACTAAATGAAACGACCCCTGGCAGACCACCCAGACCTTACCCCGCAGTTTTGTCAATTTATTCATTGTCTTTTGTTTGAAACTCCTGTCAATGTTGAGTAAGGACGGGCACCTGATTACACATATAGAAGTAGGATTAATCTACCTGGCCTGTACACAAATGTAGGCCTATAAATGTGCCCATTTGGGGATGTCTGATAGTATTTCAACCTGGTCGAGAATAATTTTTATTTTATTAACCTCTTACATCTAGACGTTCCGCTAGCGGAACACCTGCTCCAATATCCAATGATAGGCGTGGCGCGAATTACAAATTCCTCAAAAATACAAAAACTTCAATTTTTCAAACATATGACTATTTCACAGCATTTTAAAGATAAGACTCTCCTTTATCTAACCACACTGTCCGATTTCAAAAAGGCTTTACAGCGAAAGCAAAACATTAGATTATGTCAGCAGAGTACCAAGCCAGAAATAATCAGACACCCATTTTTCAAGCTAGCATATAATGTCACAAAAACCCAGAAGACAGCTAAATGCAGCACTAACCTTTGATGATCTTCATCAGATGACACACCTAGGACATTATGTTATACAATACATGCATGTTTTGTTCAATTAAGTTCATATTTATATCAAAAAACAGCTTTTTACATTAGCATGTGACGTTCAGAACTAGCATACCCCCCGCAAACTTCCGGGGAATTTGCTAACAATTTACTAAATTACTCACGATAAATGTTCACAAAAAGCATAACAATTATTTTAAGAATTATAGATACATAACTCCTCTATTCACTCGATATGTCCGATTTTAAAATAGCTTTTTGGTGAAAGCACATTTTGCAATATTCTAAGTACATAGCCCAGGCATCACGGGCTAGCTATTTAGACACCCGGCAAGTTTAGCACTCACTAATATCAGATTTACTATTATAAAAGTTTGTTTACCTTTTGTTGTCTTCGTCAGAATGCACTCCCAGGACTGCTACTTCAATAACAAATGTTGGTTTGGTCCAAAATAATCCATCGTTATATCCGAATAGCGGCGTTTTGTTCGTGCGTCCCAGACACTATCCGAATGGTAAAGAAGGGTCGCACGCATGGCGCAATTCGTGACAAAAAAAATCTAAATATTCCATTACCGTACTTCGAAGCATGTCAACCGCTGTTTAAAATCCATTTTTATGCCATTTTTCTCGTAAAAAAGCGATAATATTCCGACCGGGAATGTCCATTTAGCTAAACAGAGGAATGAAAACAAACCTTTCGGTCAACGCGGGCACGAGCCTGAGTCTCACAGTACTGTAACCAGCCACTACCCAAACGCGCTACTTTGTTTCAGCCAGAGCCTGCAAAGCCACGATTCCGCTTTTTGCCGCCTTCTGAGAACCTATGGCAGCCGTAGGAAGTGTCACGGGACAGCTAAGATCCTCACTCTTCAATAAACAGAGACAAGAAGAACGACACCTTGTCAGACAGGCCAGTTCCTGCATGAAATCTTCTCAGGTTTCGAAATTTTCAACCAATCGATTGGTAGAAACAAAATTAGACTCTTGGTTGGCCAAGATTTATTTTAGTTGGGGACAGCACTAGAAGATGATTTTGGGGCTCCCGAGTGGTGCATTTCAGTGCTTGAGGCGTCACTACAGACCCTGGTTCGAATCCTGGCTGTATCCCAACCGGCCGTGATTGGGAGTCCCATAGGGAGACGCACAATTGGCCAAGCGTCGTCCGTCATTGTAAAAAAGAATTTGTTCTTAACTGACTTGTCTAGTTAAATAAAGGTTACATTTGAAAAATATAATAAAACATAGAGCATTCAGAAAGTTCAGACCCCTTCCCCTTTTCCACATTTTGTTAAATTACAGCTTTATTCAAATGTTTAATGCCCATCCAAGAGACTGTCGACCAATCATGTTCACATTGTCATGCTGTGACACGCAGTTCCTAAAATACATGTTATAAACTAAGCTAATTGTCCCAAAATCCCTTTTAAAAAGTCAGGGTACGAGTGAGAAACCGTCAAGGCACCAACTTTGAGAAGGTTCTAAAACAAAGGTTTCAAACCAATTCATGAATGTTATTGAATCATATAAATGTTATTGAATCTAGGTATGTTTCACCCTTAATGTAATTGAATCTATGTATACAGTTGAAGTCGGAAGTTTACATACACATTAGCCAAATACATTTAAACTCAGTTTCTCACAATTCCTAACATTTAATCCGAGTGGAAATTCTTCCCTGTCTTAGGTCAAGTAGGATCACCACTTTATTTTAAGAATGTGAAATGTCAGAATAATAGTAGAGAGAATGATTTATTTTAGCTTTTATTTCGTTCATCACATTCCCAGTGGGTCAGAAGTTTACATACACTCAATTAGCATTTGGTTGTATTGCCTTTAAATTGTTTAACTTGGGTCAAACGTTTTGGGTAGCCTCCCACAAGCATCCCACAATAAGTTGGGTGAATTTTGGCCCATTCCTCCTGACAGAGTTGGTGTAACTGAGTCTGGTTTGTAGGTCTCTTTGCTCGTACACGCTTTTTCAGTTCTGCCCACAAATGTTCTATAGGATTGAGGTCAGGGCTTTGTGATGGCCATTCCAATACATTGTTGTCCTTCAGCCATTTTGCCACAACTTTGGAAGTATGCTTGGGGTCATTGTCCATATGGAAGACTCACTTGCAACCAAGCTTTAACTTCCTGACGGATGTCTTGAGATATTGCTTCAATATATCAACATACCTTTCCTTCCTCATGATGCCATCTATTTTGTGAACTGCACTAGTCCCTATTGCAGCAAAGCATCCCCACAATATGATGCTGCCACCCCTGTGCTTCACAGTTGGGATGGTGTTCTTCGGCTTGCAAGCCTCCCCCTTTTCCCTCCAAACATAACGATGGTCATTATGGCCAAACAGTTCTATTTTTGTATAATCAGACCAGATGACATTTTTTCAAAATGTACGATCTTTGTCCCCATGTGCAGTTGCAAACCGTAGTCTGGCTTTTTTTTATGGCAGTTTTGGAGCAGTGGCTTCTTCCTTGGTGAGCGGCCTTTCAGATATAGGACTTGTTTTACTTTGGATATAGATACTTTTGTACCTGTTTCCTCCAGCATCTTCACAAGGTCCTTTGCTGTTGTTCTGGGATTGATTTGCTCTTTTCGCACCAAAGAACGTTAATCTCTAGGAGACAGAACGCGTCTCTATCCTGAGCGGTATGACAGCCGCGTGGTCCCATGGTGTTTATACTTGCGTACTATTGTTTGTACAGATGAACGTGGTACCTTCAGGCGTTTGGAAATTGCTCCCAAGGATGAACCAGACTGAGGTCTTGGCTGATTTCTTTTGATATTCCCATGATGTCAAGCAAAGAGGCACCGAGTTTGAAGGTATGCCTTGAAACACATCCACAGGTACACCTCCAATTGACTAAAATGATGTCAATTAGCCTATCAGAAGCTTCTAAAGCCATGGCATAATTCTCTGGAATTCTCCAAGCTGTTTAAAGGCACAGTCAACTTAGTGTATGTAAACTTCAAACCCACTGGAATTGTGATACAGTGAATTATAAGTGAAATAATCTGTCTGTAAACAACTGTTGAAAAAATTACTTGTGTCATGCACAAAGTAGATGTCCTAACCGACTTGCCAAAATTACAGTTAGTTAACAAGAAATGTGTGGAGTGGTTGAAAAACGAGTTTTAATGACGCCAACATAAGTGTATGTAAACTTCCAATTTGACAACAATTTGACCCCCACAGCAAATCTTAACTGCCAATTATAGAATATACTATATAGCCTTGAAATCAGGTCAAAACTATAATTTTGACCTCATGGGTGGCCAGTCCTTGTATTTATAGTGTAGTCAATTCAGGGGGTAGCCCTGAGCTGGACTCAAACCTGGGTCCAGCAACTGTCAAGCCAACATAACTGTTACGCCAAGATGTCTGAACTTCTTGAAGAGGTCGCTAGGTGTTGGGTTACGGTTGCTACAATAGCTTTCTCTATGAATTTGAGAGTGGTTACACTTCTCCTTCCCCCATCCCTCAGCTGTTTACCAAACCAAGACTCAGGGCAGCCATTTTGTTTCTGTTTAAAACCTAGGTTGCCCCTTTAAACAAGCCACACAACAATCAATCAACCAATATGCAGTTGAAACAATAACAAAGTTGTAATTCCATCACTGTCTTGGTAATAAGATGATGATGGAGCTGGAGAAATGTAACTAATTTCAAATTCATAGACAGACCTATGGATGCAAGGACTGATCATCCATGATATCAACATTATAGTTTTAATCATGTTGAGGCTATACAGTGTTGATTTACATTGTTTCTAGACATTGGAGTAAAAAAAGCTTATTTGGGGTTCTGATGGGGTACAACAGTTGAACTAAGCTCATGAGACGTGTTATATTCTTCAAGAATCAATGGCTATAAATAAATAATTATAAAGTCTAAATATGGATGTAGCTATTGCATATTTCCCCTTTAACACCACACATCAGTTCAACAACTGCAGAGTTTGTGCCTCTGTTTTTAAGACAGTACTTACTAGTGTTAATCAGGGAACGGTTTCTCAAAACCATCTTATTGCTAAGTTCACCGTTAGAACCATTGGACGCCTTAAGATGCGTTTGGGAAACCGGGCCCAGATATCCAGTTTCCTCCTCTTCTTCTTCCTCCTCCTTTTTCGATGTGACAGTGATCTCCTCCTCCTCCTCTTTCACTCCAAAAACAGCATCCTCCTCTTTCTCATCCTCCTCTTCTTTTACTGTAACATCCTCCTCCTCTTTCACTCTGAACGAGTCTTCCTCTTCTTTCACTGAAACGTCTTTCTCTTCTTCTTTCACTGTAACAGCTTCACCCTCTACTTGTTTTTGTATTGTAACATCTTTCTCCTCCTCCTCCTCTTTCACAAGAGTTTCTTTCTCCGTCCAGCAGACCTCCTCTTCTTTAGCAGGAGGAGAGTAACTTAGTGAACTCATGGTCGGAGATGTTAGTTAGTTAGCATTAGCAACTAGCCTTGTTCTAAGCTAACTTAGCAAACCAGCTAGCTGACAAACAACGTAAATATATAATTAAATGGTCCAACAAGTACATACGACAGAAGTGTGTTTAATACACAGCGACTAATATACACCAAACCAGTGTAAAGAGCGTGAATGTTGTAGCTATGTTTGTTAGAAAGCTACCGAGGTGTCTGACTAGCTGTTGTTGTTGAAGGAGCGTCCCGTCCACTAGATTCTACGTCACACTGGCAGCATCGCCTGAACCTAAAAGACGCACATCGCCATCTGCTGACTGTACTGGGCAACGCAGTTGAGGAACCAAACGTTTATTTTTCATTTATTTCATAAAAGTTTAATATTATATTAAGTCGTTCAAAGAGCAGCATGTGTTGATTGATTCGTTTTTAATGAGTGAGAATTTAATACAAACTTTACACCCACTACATATTTGCATTGAACCATACTTCTGACATGGATCATTTTGACCCCAGAGGCATATCTTTTATCATAGCAAAAATGTAGTTTATTCAATTCTTCATGACTTTGTCAATCAACTTGTTCTTAATAAATCTAAATCATGGTTTAGTGTTTCTGTATCAATATGGACTTTTAACAAATTCAAATCCTTTGGAGTCATTTCGACCCCAGACAAAAGCACCTTTGATAAATAGGACGTTTATTTCAAATCAAAATCACATTTTATTGGTCACATACACATGTTTAGCAGATGTTATTGCGGGTGTAGTGAAATGCTTGTGTTTCTAGCTCCGACAGTGCAGTAATATCTAACAAGTAATATCTAACAATTTCACAACATATACCCAATACACACACATCTAAGTATTTGAATCTAGGTTTCTCTGTAGACATGATCCATCCCACCAGAGGGTAGAGGGGCTCCTGTATCAGTGGTTTTGACCAGATAGACACCTGCAGATACACAGTATAGTGCCTCCCATGTACTCTCCTAAGATTGGACTTTTCTATACCACGTATCACATGACTGTGTACAAAACTGCCAATGGTAGAAAACTCTGCCAGCGGTTTACAATGCATTCGTTAAGTATTCAGACCCCTTCACTTTGGAGGAGAGAGCAGCTGTAACACAGTACCTGGTCTAGTTCATGACATTGAGGAGGAGAGAGCAGCTGTAACACAGTACCTGGTCTAGTTCATGACATTGAGGAGGAGAGCAGCTGTAACACAGTACCTGGTCTAGTTCATGACATTGAGGAGGAGAGAGCAGCTGTAACAGTACCTGGTCTAGTTCATGACATTGAGGAGGAGAGCAGCTGTAACACAGTACCTGGTCTAGTTCATGACATTGAGGAGGAGAGAGCAGCTGTAACAGTACCTGGTCTAGTTCATGGCATTGAGGAGGAGAGAGCAGCTGTAACACAGTACCTGGTCTAGTTCATGACATTGAGGAGGAGAGAGCAGCTGTAACACAGTACCTGGTCTAGTTCATGACATTGAGGAGGAGAGACCAGCTGTAACACAGTACCTGGTCTAGTTCATGACATTGAGGAGGAGAGACCAGCTGTAACAGTACCTGGTCTAGTTCATGACATTGAGGAGGAGAGCAGCTGTAACACAGTACCTGGTCTAGTTCATGACATTGAGGAGGAGAGAGCAGCTGTAACAGTACCTGGTCTAGTTCATGGCATTGAGGAGGAGAGAGCAGCTGTAACACAGTACCTGGTCTAGTTCATGGCATTGAGGAGGAGAGAGCAGCTGTAACACAGTACCTGGTCTAGTTCATGACATTGAGGAGGAGAGAGCAGCTGTAACAGTACCTGGTCTAGTTCATGGCATTGAGGAGGAGAGAGCAGCTGTAACACAGTACCTGGTCTAGTTCATGACATTGAGGAGGAGAGAGCAGCTGTAACACAGTACCTGGTCTAGTTCATGACATTGAGGAGGAGAGAGCAGCTGTAACAGTACCTGGTCTAGTTCATGACATTGAGGAGGAGAGAGCAGCTGTAACACAGTACCTGGTCTAGTTCATGACATTGAGGAGGAGAGAGCAGCTGTAACAGTACCTGGTCTAGTTCATGGCATTGAGGAGGAGAGAGCAGCTGTAACACAGTACCTGGTCTAGTTCATGGCATTGGGAAAGGGACAAGGGGGATACTAAGAGGGACCAAGAGTCTGTTGATTGGTCAGTCATTGGGTTCATATGTTTCGCAATATGTTCAAATCAAATCAAGCTTTATTTATACAGCACATGTCAGACATGGATGCAACACAATGGCTTCACAGGAAAAAAATATGAAAATAATCAGAAATATTTAGTACACAAATATGAGGATAAAAAACAATAATAACAACTGAAAGACAATGCCATTGATTAAAATATCAACAATATGATGCAATATCCAACCCAAAATATAACTTGTTTTTTAGGAGGGGCTCTGAAAGACACTATGGGGGTGTCCACTGGAAGTTGACTAGTAAAAGCAACTGGGACCTAAAAGACACCCACCATGAGACCCACTAAATCTGCCCAAGAAGAGGAAAACAAAAGAAAATCCCACACCAAACTTAAAGACAGGAAGTAAACCAAAAAGGTGGAGCAACTAAAGGTGTTGACTCTCCACATGTATCAAGACAACTGGAGCACTGGGCCAGACACTCTTAAATAGAACCTGGACCAGCTCAGGTGAAACACCTTCCCACTAACGAGATGGACAAGCCAGCACAGGTGTAACACATACTGACTAACGAGGTGACACCAATCAGTGCGTCCTACGTGCTAACGAGCTAGACGTGCTGACGGAGCTAGACGTGCTGACGGAGCTAGACGTGCTGACGGAGCTAGACGTGCTGACGGAGCTAGACGTGCTGACGGAGCTAGACTTGCTAGACGGGCTAAAAGGGCTATACATGCTAACGAGCTAGACGTGCTAACGAGCTAGACGGGCTAACGAGCTAGACGGGCTAACGAGCTAGACGGGCTAACGAGCTAAACGTGCTAACGGGCTATACGTGCTAACGAGCGAGAAGTGTCAACAATTAAAAACAAGAAAAACACATTTCTAAATAATACTATACAATCTAATTTAAAGAAAATCCTTTTTCTTACTATAGAATCCTAAAACTCACTAGCTTCTAGAATTCTCATC
This sequence comes from Salmo salar, assembly GCF_965601325.2. NCBI lineage: Eukaryota > Metazoa > Chordata > Actinopteri > Salmoniformes > Salmonidae > Salmo > Salmo salar. The sequence continues at coordinate 216,829 of NW_027675516.1, read as the reverse complement.
TTTCTAAATACCACTAGCTTCTAGAACTCTCATCCCCTTGGAACCCAAACAAAACTCATCTCCAATACGGAAAATCGTGCAGTCAAAATAAATTGTAATGCACTGACAAAACACAAATCTTTTTGACTGCCCACCCTTGAGACAATCAGAAACCAAGTTGTCCTTACCACGGACATGTCTGATTTCAAGAGGAAACTCCTGCAATATCCATAGTAACTTTCCACCTCACTGCGGAGCTTCTCTCTCTTTTCAGGGTTCACTAGATAGGCATGTTGTTGGAACGGGGCCCAGTCCCCAATGTCATGCTCTAGTACATTTGGGTTGGCACATCTGAGAATGAACCCTGATATTCTAAAAGCAGGGCAGCAATGTCAATATAAATTGTACCAAAAATTGTCAGTTGGTTTCATAAATAATTATGATTACTAAATCTTACATGAATATTAAACATGAAATATAAAAACCAAATGTACACTCCTTTGTTAAGAACCATCCCAAAATATAGACATGATGAGCCATCAATGAACTCGGGTAAAATGTGTGAGTAACTATGACTCTCTTAAGTAGGGAAGGGATTTTTTTCAAACATCCAAAAATACCTCAGGCAAGCTCCCATGACTTGGGACCATACTATGGTGGTCTGAGAGTGGGTATGAAGGTCTGTATACTCTCTAAAGTAATTTAACCTCTTAGGGCTAGGGGGCAGTATTGACACGGCTGGATAAAAAACGTACCCGAATTAATCTGGTTACTACTCCTGCCCAGTAACTAGAATATGCATATACTTATTACATATGGATAGAAAACACCCTAAAGTTTCTAAAACTGTTTGAATGGTGTCTGTGAGTATAACAGAACTCATATGGCAGGCAAAAACCTGAGAAGATTTCATGCTGGAAGTGGCCTGTCTGACAAGGTGTCGTTCATCTTGCCTCTGTTTATTGAAGACTGAGGATCTCTGCTATAACGTGACACTTCCTACGGCTCCCATAGGCTCTCAGAAGGCGGCAAAAATCTGAAACGTGGCTTTATATATATAACATATGACTATTTCACAGCATTTTAAAGACAAGACTCTCCTTTATCTAACCACACTGTCCGATTTCAAAAAGGCTTTACAGCGAAAGCAAAACATTAGATTATGTCAGCAGAGTACCAAGCCAGAAATAATCAGACACCCATTTTTCAAGCTAGCATATAATGTCACAAAAACCCAGAAGACAGCTAAATGCAGCACTAACCTTTGATGATCTTCATCAGATGACACACCTAGGACATTATGTTATACAATACATGCATGTTTTGTTCAATCAAGTTCATATTTATATAAAAAAACAGCTTTTTACATTAGCATGTGACGTTCAGAACTAGCATACCCCCCGCAAACTTCCGGGGAATTTGCTAACAATTTACTAAATTACTCACAATAAACGTTCACAAAAAGCATAACAATTATTTAAAGAATTATAGATACAGAACTCCTCTATGCACTCGATATGTCCGATTTTAAAATAGCTTTTTGGTGAAAGCACATTTTGCAATATTCTAAGTACATAGCCCAGGCATCACGGGCTAGCTATTTAGACACCCGGCAAGTTTAGCACTCACCAATATCAGATTTACTATTATAAAAGTTTGATTACCTTTTGTTGTCTTCGTCAGAATGCACTCCCAGGACTGCTACTTCAATAACAAATGTTGGTTTGGTCCAAAATAATCCATCGTTATATCCGAATAGCGGCATTTTGTTCGTGCGTCCCAGACACTATCCGAATGGTAAAGAAGGGTCGTGCGCATGGCGCAATTCGTGACAAAAAAAATCTAAATATTCCATTACCGGACTTCGAAGCATGTCAACCGCTGTTTAAAATCCATTTTTATGCCATTTTTCTCGTAAAAAAGAGATAATATTCCGACCGGGAATGTCTATTTAGCTAAACAGAGGAAAGAAAACAAAGCTTTCGGTCGACGCGGGCACGAGCCTGAGTCTCACAGTACTGTAACCAGCCACTACCCAAACGCGCTACTTATTTTCAGCCAGAGCCTGCAAAGCCACGATTCAGCTTTTTGCCGCCTTCTGAGAACCTATGGCAGCCGTAGGAAGTGTCACGGGACAGCTAAGATCCTCACTCTTCAATAAACAGAGACAAGAAGAACGACACCTTGTCAGACAGGCCACTTCCTGCATGAAATCTTCTCAGGTTTTTGCCTGCCATGTGAGTTCTGTTATACTCACAGACACCATTCAAACAGTTTTAGAAACTTTAGGGTGTTTTCTATCCAAAGACAATAATTATATGCATATTCTAGTTACTGGACAGGAGTAGTAACCAGATTAAATCGGGTACGTTTTTTATCCAGCCGTGAAAATACTGCCCCCTAGCCATAACAGGTTAATTCTACCAGAAAGACAGCCATCCTAGAAGCACCTAAACCACTCAATAAGAAACAAATGATGAGTTTTCTTGGAATGATTAACTATTGCCGTGCGTGGATACCCCATTTTGCATTACATACAGGGAAGCTTAGTGAGTTGATTAATGGTAAAGCTATGGCAGCAAAAGATAAGATCAAGTGGACAGATGAGGCTGAAAATCAGTTTGTAAACATTAAAAAGTTATCAACATCTAGCTCAGTACTGGCGTTTCCCAGATATGATCGCCCCTTTACCCAGACAGTAGACTGTAGGGAGGGGTTCATGACATCAGTACTGACCCAGAGACACAGGGGAAAAAAATAGGCCTATTGCTTACTATTCCTCCCGATTAGATGAAGTAGCCCAAGCCATGCCACTATGTTTGCAGTCTGTGGTGGCAGCAGCTCAGGCAGTTGAGGACTCGGCATCTGTTGTGCTCTATCATGATTTGACTTTAAAAGTTCCTCATGCCGTATCCATACTGTTGTTAGAGCATAAGATGGCTTACATGTCACCAGCTAGACATTTGTCTCGTATGATAATTCTTTTGAACATGCCTAATTTGACAATAGGATGTTGTACTACTCTGAACCCCTCAACATTAGTTCCTATTAAAACAGATGGCAGCCCACATGATTGTGTAACAGAAACTGAGAAAGTTGTCCTACCAAGACCCGATTTAACTTATCTAGCTTTACCTGATGGGGAACTGACTATGTTTGTAGATGGATCATCAAGAAAGAACCATGATGGCACTAATGCGACAGGATATGCTATAGTTACAGACACAGAGGTCTTGGAAGCAGAGCCGTTACCGAGAAACTATTCAGCACAATAGGCAGAAATAGTAGCACTTACCCGTGCGTGTCAGTTAGGGACAGGAAAACGTATTACTATTTACAAAGACAGTGCCTATGCATTTAACACAGTACACATATTTGCAGCCCAATGGAGAAACAGGGGAATGGTAACCACTTCTTGGAAACCTATTACACATGCTCAGTTGATTTTGAATCTATTAGATGCTGTATTTTGCCAGAAAAGTTAGCTATTTGTATATGTGAGGCCCACATTAGAGGGACAGATAGTGTCAGTAACAACAACAGAAAAGCAGATGCGGAAACGAAAAAGGCCGGTCTTAAACCGCAGCCGTCCACACAGCAGTTCTTAAAAGAGGAAGTAAACATAGACAAAGCTATATTAAAATTGTCAGTCTAGAGCACCAGTGAAAGGGATTTCGAAATGGGAGAAGTTAGGAGCAATTTATATAAGGACGGTATTTGGTATCATGATAAGTTACCAATACTACCTAAGTCATTGTTTAGATATGCGGCAAGATTGACACATGGGCAGAGCCATGTGTCAACAGGGGATAGTAGAGCAGGTGGTAGAGCAGGTTAGAAAACACTTTGTGGCCTATTGGATAACGAACTACTTAAAAAAATAAAAAAATATAATAGACAAGTATATTAAATGGGAAGAACCGTTCCCAACTTACTGGGAGAATACGATTAGGGTAGTTGGTTTACTAGGATCTATCTCTTTAAATAATGGATTACATTTTAGCTGATCAGGTAAACCATATAGAATGCCAGAGTTAGGGAGGCCAGAACAGGTAGACATAGAAGTTGAAGATACACTAACAGAACACATGGTTAACCAAACCCGTATGTCCGAGACTTTGTGTCCAACAGGTGAATTACAGGAGAAGATGATTCACTCAATCCAACCAGGAGACTGGGTGTGGATCCAGTCCCTGAGGAGAAAAGAACTGGAAGCAGCCACGGTGGGAGGGCCCATACCAAGTGTTCCTGGTAATAGCCTTCGTGGTGAGAATAGCTGAAAGAGCTACCTGGGTTCATATCACACATTGCGGGAGGGTAAGACACATTGAAACTGTCGAACAATCACAGAGTTAGGAGAAGAACCGAATACCAATAAGGTTCAGGGGTTACCTCTCTAACAAAGATTCCCTAACCCGCCCGATCCTCACTGTGTGCGTTCATAGAAGTGAAAGTGTGGGTTGGCCTCTAGCCAGTGATATATTCTCCGGGAGGGGGTGGGGCTTTACAGGGGTACTGGTCAGTCTGAGCTGTCTGATTTTGGGAGCCATATTCCTAATACACCATGAACCACTCGAGAAGTCAGAAAGTTGTAACTTGACCCATAGTGTAGAAGATGAGGAGTTTTTATGGCCTAGGTACAAAAGGTCACTCGATCTGGATAAAAAGGAAGTGAGAGTAGAGTTAGGGAAGGATGTCTCAATACATAGTCTCCCCTTCTGTGTAGATCCCGGTGTAACTCATGGAATCAGGTCATAGCTCACACAGAGAGAGAAGGCTATGTCAATCCACACACCCAATATAGAAACAGATGGAGTATAGTGAAGGCCAGGGTTTTTGACTGCAATCCAGAGCAAGGGAAGTATTGCTTGAAGATAGGAATGACCATTAAAAGCATAAAGAAAGAGGATTTAGGATTATGGTATGTTGGCCTTGACCAGACCATTGTCGACACTGCGGTACCATTCCGAGTAATAGAGGTTAGGACAGGAGATAGTTCTACCGCCAGCCAGAATACCAGTTGTTCCCCTGATAAAATGGACATTACCCGTGTAGTCATCCAGAGCCAAGGACCGGTGAGGATAATTCAGATGAAAGATCTTAAGGAAGTGATTGAGGTGGAGACTTGGTTTGGGGATTCCAACCTATGGCTGGAATGGATTCAGTATACAGCTAGATCAGTAGCTAAAGAAGAAGGTTATGCCTGCGCAACAGCCAAACTTCAGTTGACAACCATCCCCTTTCTACCCGATGGAATTAATTTACCAAGGGGAATGGCCTGTATGGTAAAGCTGTTCATGAAGGCAAGGAAGCCAGACAGTTGCACTGATCTGCATTATCTGTATCCTATGTGCCCATTAGATCCAGACTTCCCCCTTTCACAGTCGCAGGAGGAGACTATTATTGTGTGGCTCGACACAACACACACGGATGGAACGTTGGGGAAGTAAGAACATGCAATAGGACAGAGAATGTTACAACTGACGAGACAATGAGGGACCTGACTGGGTGGTTGAGTTCCGAGGACTTTAGTAAGATAAAAAGGCCGAGAGCGGATGTCTGGTGGTTGTGTGGAGGTATGAAGCTGTGGCCAAACCTGCCTGCAAATTGGACTGGTTTTTGTGCATTGGTACAGTTAGGCATGCCCTTCACCCTTATACAACACAAAGACCTAGTGCCAGGTGAAAGAGAGGGGAGGAGTGCTCCGTCAGGGTCCTTTGATGATAGAATTTACATTGATAGCATTGGGGTTCCAAGGGGGGTGCCTGATGAGTTTAAAGCTAGGAATCAGATATGGGCTGGATTGGAATCAAGTCTTTTTTGGCGGTCGACTCTCAATAAAAATGTGGATTGGATAAATTACATTTATTATAACCAACAGCGTTTCATCAACTATACCAGAGAGGCAATTCAAGGGTTAGCTGAACAGACAGCTGCGACCACTTTGATGGTATTGCAGAATAGAATAGCTTTGGATATGTATTTTGGCTGAAAAGGGTGGTGTGTGTGTGATGTTCGGATCTGAATGCTGTACTTTCATCCCTGAGAACACATCCAGATGGATCAATGACCAAGGCCCTGGCCGGTATAAACAATTTAGCTCAGGAGTTAGCAGAAAATTCTGGGGTGGACATGGCACTCACGGGATGGTTTGATAGTACGTTAGGAAAATGGAAAAAGGTTGTAATCACGGTGTTGTGGGCTGCTTTTACCTGTATGACTGTGTTGATATTATGTGGTTGTTGTTTGGTCCCTTGTGCGAGAGGTCTCATTTCCAGGGTTCTGGAGAGATCGATGACGGAACAGATGGTGAGATATGGACCGATTCCAAGTTCAGACCAGTGGGATGACAAATACCTACCGCCGAGCCTGGTGGAGGAGTCATTCAATTATGAGGAGCCCATGTTAGACGAGACCATCTTTAATGTTTAGGAAGACTGTTTCTCTAAATGAAGGTCATAGCAAAAATCCTAATCTGAAGAGTTATGACTGGACATAGGCTTAGAACAGTCATTGATAATTATGTAATGAAAATACATGTATTCGTTTTCTTTGATCTAGTTTGATTTTGTGTGACATTTCCGAATCCAGTAAAAATAGATGTGTTATAGTGTATGTGAAATATTTTGCCAATAGGGTGGATTGTAATGGAAATAATATGAAATAATCCTCTGTTTTCAATAAAGAGGGTGTAGAAGGCCAAGAAATGGTCAGAGAGGGCACTTCCTGTACACAATCTTCTCAGGTTTTGGCCTGCCATATGAGTTCTGTTATACTCACAGACACCATTCAAACAGTTTTAGAAACTTTAGGGTGTTTTCTATCCAAATCAAACAATTATATGCATATTCTAGTTTCTGGGCAGTAGTAATAACCAGATTAAATCGGGTATGTTTTTTATCCGGATGTGAAAATACTGCCCCCTACCCTAGAGAGGTTAAGAACTGCTGTGTCGACGGCTGCATTTTAAATCAAATCAAATCAAATGTATTTATATAGCCCTTCGTACATCAGCTGATATCTCAAAGTGCTGTACAGAAACCCAGCCTAAAACCCCAAACAGCAAGCAATGCATGTGAAAGAAGCACGGTGGCTAGGAAAAACTCCCTAGGAAAAACTCCCAAGAAAGTCAAAAACCTAGGAAGAAACCTAGAGAGGAACCAGGATATGAGGGGTGGCCAGTCCTCTTCTGGCTGTGCCGTGTGGATATTATAACAGAACATGGTCAAGATGTTAAAATGTTCATAAATGACCCGCATGGTCAAATAATAATAAAATAATAATAATCATAGTAGTTGTCGAGGGTGCAACAAGCACGTCCGGTGAACAGGTCAGGGTTCCATAGCCGCAGGCAGAACAGTTGAAACTGGAGCAGCAGCACGGCCAGGTAGACTGGGGACAGCAAGGAGTCATCATGCCAGGTGGTCCTGAGGCATGGTCCTAGGGCTCAGGTCCTCCGAGAGAAAGAAAGAAAGAAAGAAAGAAAGAAAGAAAGAAAGAAAGAAAGAAAGAAAGAAAGAAAGAAAGAAAGAAAGAAAGAGAGAATTAGAGAGAGCATATTTAAATTCACACAGGACACCGGATAAGACAAGAGAAATACTCCAGATGTAACAGACTGACCCTAGCCCCCCGACACAAACTACTGCAGCATAAATACTGGAGGCTGAGACAGGAGTGATCAGAAGACACTGTGGCCCCATCCGATGATACCCCCGGACAGGGCCAAACAGGCAGGATATAACCCCACCCACTTTGCCAAAGCACAGCCCCCACACCACTAGAGGGATGGTTCCAACCACCAACTTACCGTCCTAAGACAAGGCCGAGTATGGCCCACAAAGATCTACGCCATGGCACAACCCAAGGGGGGGCGCCAACCCAGACAGGAAGACCACGTCAGTGACTCAACCCACTCAAGTGACGCACCCCTCCCATGGACGGCATGGAAGAACACCAGTAAGCCAGTGACTCATCCCCTGTAATAGGATTAGAGGCAGAGAATCCCAGTGGAGAGAGGGGAACCGGCAAGGCAGAGACAGCAAGGTCAGTTCGTTGCTCCAGCCTTTCCGTTCACCTTCACACTCCTGGGCCAGACTATACTTAATCATAGGACCTACTGAAGAGATAAGTCTTCAGTAAAGACTTTAAGGTTGAGACCGAGTCTGCGTCTCTCACATGGGTAGGCAGACCATTCCATAAAAATGGAGCTCTATAGGAGAAAGCCCTACCTCCAGCCGTTTGCTTAGAAATTCTAGGGACAATTAGGAGGCCTGCGTCTTGTGACCGTAGCGTACGTGTAGTTATGTACGGCAGGACCAAATTGGAAAGATAGGTAGGAGCAAGCCCATGTAATGCTTTGTAGGTTAGCAGTGAAATTTAACATTATGTTTTCGAATGACATCCCCAAGAGGTAAAATATATAGTGAAAACAATAGTGGTCCTAAAACGGAACCTTGAGGAACACCGAAATTTACAATTGATTTGTCAGAGGACAAACCATTCACAGAGACAAACTGATATCTTTCCGACAGATAAGATCTAAACCAGGCCAGAACTTGTCCATGTAGACCAATTTGGGTTTCCAATCTCTCCAAAAGAATGGGGTGATCGATGGTATCAAAAGCGGCACTAAGATCTAGGAGCACGAGGACAGATGCAGAGCCTCGGTCTGACGTCATTAAAAGGTCATTTACCACCTTCACAAGTGCAGTCTCAGTGCTATGATGGGGTCTAAAACCAGACTGAAGCGTTTCGTATACATTGTTTGTCTTCAGGAAGGCAGTGAGTTGCTGCGCTACACCTTTTTCTAAAATATTTCAGAGGAATGGAAGATTCGATATAGGCCAATAGTTTTTTATAATTTCTGGATCAAGATTCGGCTTATTCAAGAGAGGCTTTATTGCTGCCACTTTTAGTGAGCTGTGTCAATCTTGCCGCATATCTAAACAATGACTTAGGTAGTATTGGTAACTTATCATGATACCAAATACCGTCCTTATATAAATTGCTCCTAACTTCTCCCATTTCGAAATCCCTTTCACTTGTGCTCTAGACTGACAATTTTAATATAGCTTTGTCTATGTTTACTTCCTCTTTTAAGAACTGCTGTGTCGACGGCTGCGGTTTAAGACCTGCCTTTTTCGTTTCCGCATCTGCTTTTCTGTTGTTGTTACTGACACTATCTGTCCCTCTAATGTGGGCCTCACATTTACAAATAGCTAACTTTTCTGGCAAAAGTACAGCATCTAATAGATTCAAAATCAACTGAGCGTGTGTAATAGGTTTCCCAGAAGTGGTTACCATTCCCCTGTTTCTCCATTGGGCTGCAAATATGTGTACTGTGTTAAATGCATAGGCACTGTCTGTGTAAATAGTAATAAGTTTTCCTGTCCCTAACTGACACGCACTGGTAAGTGCTACTATTTCTGCTTATCGTTCTGAATAGTTTCTCGGTAACGGCTCTGCTTCCAAGACCTCTGTGTCTGTAACTATAGCATATCCTGTCGCATTAGTGCCATCATTGTTCTTTCTTGATGATCCATCTACAAACATAGTCAGTTCCCCATCAGGTAAAGCTAGATAAGTCAAATCGGGTCTTGGTAAGACAACTTTCTCAGTTTCTGTTACACAATCATGTGGGCTGCCATCTGTTGCAATAGGAACTAATGTTGAGGTGTTCAGAGTAGTACAACATCCTATTGTCAAATTAGGCATGTTCAAAAGAATTATCATATGAGACAAATGTCTAGCTGGTGACATGTAAGCCATCTTATGTTCTAACAACAGTATGGATACGGCATGAGGAACTTTTAAAGTCAAATCATGATAGAGCACAACAGATGCCGAGTCCTCAACTGCCTGAGCTGCTGCCACCACAGACTGCAAACATAGTGGCATGGCTTGGGCTACTTCATCTAATCGGGAGGAATAGTAAGCAATAGGCCTATTTTTTTCCCCCGTGTCTCTGGGTCAGTACTGATGTCATGAACCCCTCCCTACAGTCTACTTTCTGGGTAAAGGGGCGATCATATCTGGGAAACGCCAGTACTGAGCTAGATGTTAATAACTTTTTAATGTTTAAAAACTGATTTTCAGCCTCATCTGTCCACTTGATCTTATCTTTTGCTGCCATAGCTTTACCATATATCAACTCACTAAGCTTCCCTGTATGTAATGCAAAATGGGGTATCCACGCACGGCAATAGTTAATCATTCCAAGAAAACTCATCATTTGTTTCTTATTGAGTGGTTTAGGTGCTTCTACGATGGCTGTCTTTCTGGTAGAATTAAGTGTTCTCCCTTCTTGAGTTATAGTGTGCCCCAAATAGATAACTTCCTCCTGCCAGAGTTGCAACTTCCTCTTGCTGACTTTATGACCTTGTTCTGCTAAGAATACTAACAGTCTGCCTTACAGCCCTCCTGAGAAGGATTCGTAAAATATCATTTTCATAAATCAAAATTTAGCTTCCTTCGGGGCTCAAATTTTCCTAAATTACTAATATTTACTTTTAATAAAATCTATAATTTGACTTCAGGACTACTTACACTAAAATAACTCCTTTAATTAACCCCACATCAATGGGTCCTTGGGACCCTAACATGGAGGGTACCGCTTTTAACTCTTCTTCCTGTTCCTAAGTTAAAAACAAATCATCCTGACATTAACCTGCTATGGCTAGGGGGCAGTATTTTCACGGCTGGATAAAAAACGTACCCGATTTAATCTGGTTACCACTCCTACCCAGTAACTAGAATATGCATATACTTATTACATATGGATAGAAAACACCCTAAAGTTTCTAAAACTGTTTGAATGGTGTCTGTGAGTATAACAGAACTCATTTGGCAGGCAAAAAACTGAGAAGGTTTCATGCAGGAAGTGGCCTGTCTGACAAGGTGTCGTTCTTCTTGTCTCTGTTTATTGAAGAGTGAGGATCTTAGCTGTCCCGTGACATTTCCTACGGCTGCCATAGGGTCTCAGAAGGTGGTAAAAAGCTGAATCGTGGCTTTGCAGTCTCTGGCTGAAACAAAGTAGCGCGTTTGGGTAGTGGCTGGTTACAGTACTGTGAGACTCAGGCTCGTGCCCGCGTCGACCGAAAGCTTTGTTTACTTTCCTCTGTTTAGCTAAATGGACATTCCCGGTCGGAATATTATCGCTTTTTTACGAGAAAAATGGCATAAAAATTGATTTTAACCTGTTGGGGCTAGGGGGCAGTATTTGCACGGCTGGATAAAAAAATGTACCCGATTTAATCTGGTTACTAATCCTACCCAGTAACTAGAATATGCATATACTTATTATATATGGATAGAAAACCCTCTAAAGTTTCTAAAACTGTTTGAATGGTGTCTGTGAGTATAACAGAACTCATTTGGCAGGCAAAACCCTGAGACATTTTCTGACAGGAAGTGGATACCTGATGTGTTGTATTACCTTTAAACCTATGCCATTGAAAAACACAGGGGCTGAGGAATATTTTGGCACTTCCTATTGCTTCCACTAGATGTCACCAGCCTTTACAAAGTGTTTTGAGTCTTCTGGAGGGAGATCTGACCGAACAAGAGCCATGGAACGATGATGGCCCATTAGACACCTGGCACGCGAATTCATGTTGGGTACCCTCATTCCAATACGTTATAAAAGAGAATGCATTCGTCCACCTTGAATATTATTCATGTTCTGGTTAAAAAAGGCCCTAATGATTTATGCTATACAATGTTTGACATGTTTGAACGAACGTAAATATATTTTTTCCCCTCGATCATGAAGTGAAGTCCGGCGGGCTTAGATCATGTGCTAACAAGACGGAGATTTTTGGACATAAATGATGAGCTTTTTTGAACAAAACTACATTCGTTATGGACCTGTGATACCTGGAAGTGACATCTGATGAAGAGAATCAAAGGTAATGGATTATTTACATAGTATTTTCGATTTTAGATCTCCCCAACATGACGGCCAGTCTGTATCGCAACGCGTATTTTTCTGGGCGCAGTGCTCAGATTATTGCAAAGTGTGATTTCCCAGTAAGGTTATTTTTAAATCTGGCAAGTTGATTGCGTTCAAGAGATGTAAATCTATAATTCTTTAAATGACAATATAATATTTTACCAATGTTTTCTAATTTTAATTATTTAATTTGTGGTGTTGACTTGACTGCCGGTTATTGGAGGGAAACGATTTCCTCAACATCAATGCCATAGTAAAACGCTGTTTTTGGATATAAATATGAACTTGATAGAACTAAAAATGCATGCATTGTCTAACATAATGTCCTAGGAGTGTCATCTGATGGAGATTGTAAAAGGTTAGTGCATCATTTTAGCTGGTTTTATGGTTTTGGTGACCCTGTCTTTGAATTGACAAAACATTACACACAGCTATTGTCAATGTACTCTCCTAACATAATCTAACTTTATGCTTTCGCCGTAAAGCCTTTTTGTAAATCGGACGACGTGGTTAGATTAAGGAGATGTTTATCTTTCAAAGGGTGTAAGATAGTTGTAAGTTTGAGAAATTTGAATTATGACATTTAATTGTTTTCAAATTTGGCGCTCTTGATATTTCACCTGTTGTTGATAGGGTGTACCAGGGGTGGGACGCTTGCCCTAGTGCCGCAATTTTAGCAAACACAGAAAGGGGCCTATATTGGAGACCAAAAGTCGTCTGGCACACTGCTTAGAGGTTCAACAACATGAATAACTTATTTCTAGCCTACAATCATCAATGTCACTACGAATGTGAAAACAAGACAAAATATGACTATTCTTGCTCATTTTAAGGCAAATATCAAATAATTTTAACATTCATTACAGACGTCAATTGTTGTCCAACATCATGGCTCCGCTGTTGGCATCACCTTTTACAGTGGATTACCGCTGTTGTGGGCCTTTAATCATCTGTCTGACTTTGTTGTTCACACAGGAGAGATATGGCACTATCGTGGATCCTCTGGGGAGCCTCAACAACCTCTTGATGCTGAAGAGGCAGAGAAGAGTCTCTCCACATTAGAACACCTCAATAAACACCTGCAGAGACCCACAGGGAAGAAAACTCACTGCTGCTCTGACTGTGGGAAGAGATTCACCTCCCCATCAGGCATTAAAATTCATCAGAGAACACACACAGGAGAGAAACCTTATAGCTGTACTCAATGTGGGAAGAGTTTTGGTCTATCTGGAAATATGACTGCACACCAGAGAACACACACAGGAGAGAAACCTTATAGCTGTGATGAATGTGGGAAGAGTTATGTTAAATCTAGCACTCTGACTCTACACCAGAGAACACACACAGGAGAGAAACCTTATAGCTGTGGTCAATGTGGGAAGAGTTTTGTTCAATCTGGCGAACTGAAGATACACCAGAGAACACACACAGGAGAGAAATCGTATAGCTGTGATCAATGTCGGAAGTGTTTTACTACATCTAGATGTCTGACTTTACACCAGAGAACACACACAGGAGAGAAACTTTATAGCTGTGGTCAATGTGGGAAGAGTTTTACTACATCTGGCACTCTGACTCGACACCAGAGAACACACACAGGAGAGAAACATTAACTGTGGTCAATGTGGGAAGAGTTTTACTACATCTAGATATCTGACTATACACCAGCGGAGACACACAGGAGAGAAACCTTATAGCTGTGATATATGTGGGAAGAGATACTCTGATAAAAGATCTCTGATCAAACATCAGAAAATACATACAGGAAGGAATTGTTTCATGATGTCAATGAAATGAAATCTCACAATGTGGAATGTTTTAACATTGTAGTAGGAGTATTTTAATGATGTCACAATGTAGAACCCTAAATGTTTGTCCCCTGTTCTATTGATTTCAACATGATATGGATATTAGCCTCAGGGGGGAAATCCAGGCTCTGAAATGGAAGAGTTACTATTTATGAGATTTAACAAAAAGTGACTAACACAAAAAGAGTTGTTACACTTACCATGTTGGTGACCCACTTGAATCAAAACGCAACACTTCAAAATGTAGTGAGCTGTTTTCTACAAATTGTCCTCTAACCAGGGATGTACACATTATTCCCAGATTCCGTGTGGTTTTTGAGCTGTTCGTTTTAACAGGACGTGTAAACTCATCTTCCTCCTTTCGCACAATTGTTGCCAGCAGCATACCACCCTGCATCCCACTGCTGGCTTGCTTCTGAAGCTAAGCAGGGTTGGTCCTGGTCAGTCCCTGGATGGGAGACCATATGCTGCTGGAAGTGGTGTTGGAGGGCCAGTCGGAGGCACTCTTTCCTCTGGTCTAAACAATATCCCAATGCCCCAGGGCAGTGACTGCCCAGTGTAGGGTGCCGTCTTTCGGATGGGACGTTAAACGGGTGTCCTGACTCTCTGAGGTCATTAAAGATCCCATTGCACTTATTGTAAGAGTAGGGGTGTTAACCCCGGTGTCCTGGCTAAATTCCCAATCTGGCCCTCATACCATCACGGCCACCTAATCATCCCCAGCTTACAATTGGCTCATTCATCCCCCTCCTCTCCCCTGTAACTATTCCCCAGGTTGTTGCTGTAAATGAGAATGTGTTCTCAGTCAACTTAACTGGTAAAACAACGGTAAAAAGAAAAAAAAATCCACATGACATCGATGAGTTATGACAAATAGGTGTTGTGTTCCTTTGTTTAGGGACCCCTAAATTTAAATGCATCACTCCAAAATGTAGCTGACTGTCTTCTGCAGGTTGTCCTCTAACCAGTGAGGTAAAATATATCTCCATTTCCATGTGTTTTTTGTTTTGTTGTGTTAGTTTCAAGAGCAGGTTCAACCTGATTTCCCCCCAAATGGATATAAGATTTGTGTTTTGCGTTTAGCTAGTGCGTTGCTATGGATCTTTATTTATTTTGACTGCATGTTTTTCCGTATTGGAGATGAGTTTTGTTTGGGCTTGTTCCAAGGAGACGAGAGTTCTAGAAGCTAGTGGGATTTAGAAAGAGGATAGTTCTAGAAGCTAGTGGGATTTAGGAAGAGGAGAGTTCTAGAATCTAGTGAGTTTTAGGAAGACGAGAGTTCTAGAAGCTAGTGGGATTTAGAAAGAGGAGAGTTCTAGAAGCTAGTGAGTTTTAGGAAGACGAGAGTTCTAGAAGCTAGTGGGATTTAGAAAGAGGAGAGTTCTAGAAGCTAGTGAGTTTTAGGAAGACGAGAGTTCTAGAAGCTAGTGGGATTTAGAAAGAGGAGAGTTCTAGAAGCTAGTGAGTTTTAGGAAGACGAGTGTTCTAGAAGCTAGTGAGTTTTAGGAAGACGAGTGTTCTAGAAGCTAGTGGGTTTTAGGAAGAGGAGAGTTCTAGAATCTAGTGAGTTTTAGGAAGACGAGAGTTCTAGAAGCTAGTGGGATTTAGGATTCTATAGAAAGAAAAAGGAGAAACAAATAATCCTATTGTATATTATTATTTAGAAATACGTGGTTTTTTCTTGTTTTTAATTGTTGACATCCAGTAGACACCATGTTTCTATTGGTGAAGGTGAAGCATTGTAGTTGATTATAATGTGAAATGGAAGTTGTTTTCTGTTGGTGGTGAGCAAACTTTTCCAACAAAAATATAGGATATATTTGTTGTCTTAAGGTGTTACAGGCTTTGGTTTTTCCATTTATGTTTTGAAGTTGGACTTTAGCACGTCTAGCTCGTTAGCCCGTCTAGCTCGTTAGCCCGTCTAGCTCGTTAGCCCGTCTAGCTCGTTAGCCCGTCTAGCTCGTTAGCACGTAGGACGCACTGATTGGTGTCACCTCGTTAGTCAGTATGTGTTACACCTGTGCTGGCTTGTCCATCTCGTTAGTGGGAAGGTGTTTCACCTGAGCTGGTCCAGGTTCTATTTAAGAGTGTCTGGCCCAGTGCTCCAGTTGTCTTGATACATGTGGAGAGTCAACACCTTTAGTTGTTCCACCTTTTTTGTCTTTAAGTTCGATGTGGATATGTCTTTTGTTTTCCTCTTCTTGGGCAGATTTAGTGGGTCTCATGGTGGGTGTCTTTTAGGTCCCAGTTGTTGTTACTAGTCAACTTCCAGTGGACACCCCCATAGTGTCTTTCAGAGCCCCTCCTAAAAAACAAGCTTATATTTTGGGTTGGATGTTGCATCCAATTAATATTTTAATCAATGGATTTTCCTTAGAATGCTAATTCGTCTTTCAGTTGTTAATCTTATGTTTGTTGTGGTAAATATTTCTGTTTATTTTCATTGTTTTATTATTTTTTCCTGTGAAGCATCCATGTCTGAAATGTGCTGTATAAATAAAGCTTGATTTGAACATATTGCAAAAGAAATGAACCCAATGACTGACAATCAACAGACTCTTGCTAAACCAATGAACAAATATGTGCAAAAGCAACACATCTTTATCCATCTTAGTATGAAAAACAGTATAAAGTCAGTACATCTCCCACTATGTCAAAATAGTGCTGGTATGTACGTTTAGTATCACTTTTCAACCAACCCAGTGCATTTGTTGAAGATAAATGTTTAATTCAACAATATGTCAAAGGATTCAACTACTGCAAACTGAAACAAACAAATGGATCAAACAGATCAATCCCACTTTTCCAGCCTGCTGAAGGCATGGTGGAGTGGTAAACACCACCCCCGGCTCTACCAGGGGCTTGAGGTGGTCTCCCACAGCTCTGATTATGTCATGTTCTGTGGCCTTGTCGTTCCATTTATTGACTGACCCTGCAACACAGAAACACATTTAGTCATATTATATAAAACACTCAAAGTAATGGATATGGAGCATCTATGGCCTCAGTTACACCTGGCACCTAAATGTGACTTCTGTCATCTGATCACTCCAAGCTGCATTAGGTTCAGATCTACCAGGATGAGCCTTTGACATAGTCTGGATGCAGTCAGGCCACTGAATATGCATCAGCAATGTAAAGAGATGGGGTGCATGAGGGGAAAAGTACATTTGACACAAATTACCTTCATAATATCAAAGAACAAATGTGTGTGCCTGAGGGGAAATTAACTTCATACAGCCAAGAGGGGTGAGAAATTACACCAATATCAGTGGACAATTTGCACTAATGTAAATAAACATAGATGGAACATATCACCTTTTGCTGATGTGATGAACCGCTAAGGGGACATAAATATTTACCATCTAAACCATGTGTGACCTCTCACCTCTCTGGTTGTAGAAGTGGTCTTCCTAACCAGTCCCTCAACAGCTCTCTGACTGAGCTCCACCCTCACTGGGTCTTCAGAGGAGAGGAAGGCTGAGGAGGGATGGAAGGATGAATGGATCAGTCAGTCAATAAAGTGTAGAGCTGCTGTCTATGCTGTCTGACAAATTCACTATTTTAGTAGTTCATTAAAGTAAATAAGGCTTTATGACTGCTGAATACCAACTATCAATCACTTAGATCATGTATTTTCAGGTAGAGATACATCCTTGGGACGTCCTTAGCCGGTGGAAGTTGACATTTAAAATGGTTAAGGTAGGGGGTTAAGGTTAGGGTTCAGGGTAGGGATGTCCCAAGGATGATGATGTTTCTATATGATAACAATAGAGTAATATATTTAATATGATGTATAATATTCCATGATGTTTCTATATGATAACAATAGAGTAATATATTTAATATGATGTACAATATTCCATGATGTTTCTATATGATAACAATAGAGTAATATATTTAATATGATGTATAATATTCCATGATGTTTCTATATGATAACAATAGAGTAATATATTTAATATGATGTATAATATTCCATGATGTTTCTATATGATAACAATAGAGTAATATATTTAATATGATGTATAATATTCCATGATGTTTCTATATGATAACAATAGAGTAATATATTTAATATGATGTATAATATTCCATGATGTTTCTATATGATAACAATAGAGTAATATATTTAATATGATGTACAATATTCCATGATGTTTCTATATGATAACAATAGAGTAATATATTTAATATGATGTATAATATTCCATGATGTTTCTATATGATAACAATAGAGTAATATATTTAATATGATGTATAATATTCCATGATGTTTCTATATGATAACAATAGAGTAATATATTTAATATGATGTATAATATTCCATGATGTTTCTATATGATAACAATAGCGTAATATATTTAATATGATGTACAATATTCCATCATGTTTCTATATGATAACAATAGAGTAATATATTTAATATGACAAATACTATTTTTTAATAGTTTCACTAATTCATTTTAATTAACTTAATCATTATGATTCAACATCAGTTCACCGTCTCACCTCATACTGTACTGGAGCAGCAGCAGCTGACTGCCCGGTTCAACATCAGTTCACCGTCTCACCTCATACTGTATTGGAGCAGCAGCAGCTGACTGCCCAGTTCAACATCAGTTCACCGTCTCACCTCATACTGTATTGGAGCAGCAGCAGCTGACTGCCCAGTTCAACATCAGTTCACCGTCTCACCTCATACTGTATTGGAGCAGCAGCAGCTGACTGCCCAGTTCAACATCAGTTCACCGTCTCACCTCATACTGTATTGGAGCAGCAGCAGCTGACTGCCCAGTTCAACATCAGTTCACCGTCTCACCTCACACTGTATTGGAGCAGCAGCAGCTGACTGCCCAGTTCAAAATCAGTTCACCGTCTCACCTCATACTGTATTGGAGCAGCAGCAGCTGACTGCCCAGTTCAACATCAGTTCACCGTCTCACCTCATACTGTATTGGAGCAGCAGCAGCTGACTGCCCAGCTCACCGTCTCACCTCATACTGTATTGGAGCAGCAGCAGCAGCTGACTGCCCAGCTCACCGTCTCACCTCGTACTGTATTGGAGCAGCAGCAGCTTACTGCCCAGTTCAACATCAGTTCACCGTCTCACCTCATACTGTATTGGAGCAGCAGCAGCTGACTGCCCAGTTCAACATCAGTTCACTGTCTCACCTCATACTGTATTGGAGCAGCAGCAGCTGACTGCCCGGTTCAACATCAGTTCACCGTCTCACCTCGTACTGTATTGGAGCAGCAGCAGCTGACTGCCCAGTTCAACATCAGTTCACCGTCTCACCTCATACTGTATTGGAGCAGCAGCAGCTGACTGCCCAGTTCAACATCAGTTCACCGTCTCACCTCATACTGTATTGGAGCAGCAGCAGCTGACTGCCCAGTTCAACATCAGTTCACCGTCTCACCTCATACTGTATTGGAGCAGCAGCAGCTGACTTGATCGTTGATACTAATCATCATGTTTGAATCTGAGAGTAAATAGAGCCGACTACACTCTAAAAATGAAGGGTTCAACTGGAGTTGTTCTCAGATCCCCTAAGAACCGTAGGGTTCTTGGTCAATAAAAAACAGCCCCAAAAGGTTCTTCAAAGAACTTGTTAGAAGGTGGGTTCATCGAGGAACCTCCGTTGTTGCTGGACTTCTTCCGGGAACTTCGCAATTACAACTGAAAACGATGGTGACAAGTTTGGATGCGACAACAGTTAAAAAGGTTAAGTTGGGTTGATGTTTGGCTCTGAATATGTCTCGAAATAATGTATTATAATAATATAACATACTAATAATGAATAACGAAGACAATGATGGTTTTCTGTGAATATCTTCCATAACGTTACTATAGTTAATGAACGTAAATATTAGAAAGCCGGGTTTGACCGTCGGCGTTGTATGAGCTACAGTACAGTACCGTTAGCTAGCTAGCTAACGTTATGTCCTAACTAGGCACAACTAGGTTTGGATTATTTCCTCAACTGTATTCTTTCCCATATATTGTATATCGTTTCTATAAAGCCAACATGGCTTTACACTCATTAACGTAAGTTTCCAATCTAGAGCAGTTCTCACTTTTGTGATAATGAACTAGCTAACGTTAGCTTCGTTAACTAACTAACTAACTAACTAACTAACTTAGGACGGTGACCTGTCCAGACCAGATGTTACAACGAACTGAATCGTCAATGGAGGTCTTCCTCTTTATATAGCCTGCTACAGCATGCAATACTATTAACTCACAAGGGGGCATAACGTGACATGGACAATACTATCCCATTTTGGAAACGTTACATGTACAATACTATCCCATTTTGGAAACGTTACATGTACAATACTATCCCATCTTGGAAACGTTACATGTACAATACTATCCCATTTTGGAAACGTTACATGTACAATACTATCCCATTTTGGAGACGTTACATGGACAATACTATCCCATTTTGGAAACGTTACTTGTACAATACTATCCCATTTTGGAAACGTTACATGTACAATACTATCCCATTTTGGAGACGTTACATGTACAATACTATCCCATTTTGGAAACGTTACATGTTCGCCCCCTTGTGGAGGGAAATTAATATCTTAGATGGTAGCTGTAGATGGGATTCCAATGCATAATGGTATTAATACAGTGTCTAGACTACCTCTTTTGTATAAATGCTCTTCAGAATCCAAACACAGTATTGCCACGCAGCAAAATGTTGCGTATAATCTTTCAAGTCAGCCTGATAAAATATTGAACAATTTGTGTACAAAGATATCTTGAAATGTGATATTAGGGCTGTATGACAGTACTGTTACTGTATGGCAGTACTGTATTGGCTAGTGCTTTCTCCAATATGTTCTTCTATTTTACATTACATTGTATGTTGATGCCATTTATCTTTCAATATTTATTTCATATATATATATATATATATATATATATATTAATGCTTGTAAGACTATTCTTTGACACATTTTCTCTTCCTTTGAAACTCTTATAGGACAGAACATGGACACAATGCAATTGGGATCAAGAAGAAGGTACAGATATATTGTAGGACAGCTGCATTTGAAGTGCACATTTAACCTACATAGCAGTCAATACAAACTGAAATCTATTTGCGTACAAATGTGTGCAAATGATCTTTTCAGATCTTCTCAGAAATGAATCAAGTCCATGGAATGGATATAGACAAAAAGATAATTCAAGGACTATCAGAGGTAGAGAGGCGAGGCAGGGGTGAGGACATCATCCTGCTATTTTGACAGTCCCTGAAGGACAATACAGAAGAGGGATTTGCTCTTATTCCTTCCCTTTCTCTAATGTATTTTGTAATAAAATGAGCAAGTGTAGTAAGATCATTGCTTTACTTTACTAGGACTGGAGACCACAGCAGCGATTCTGCTCTTGCCCTACCTCTTCAATGAGGACCCGAGTGGCCTTCATGTCCGTGACAAGGTATGCCTCTGCACCAATCATCTGTTTCTTCATAAACATAGGTGTGCATGCTTATATAAAACTACAGCTGAACATTTGTTATGTTCTTTGTTAATTGTATGTGTATTAATCTTTTCTTACTTTTGTTGACACAGATTTCACCGCTCTTCACTCCTTTACTGCACATCGGTGGAAATCCATTTCACCATGAGAGTGAAATCCCGCTGGCCTTTGATGGGGAGAACATCCAGGCCCTCGAGGACGTCCCCATGGGACTTGGGGCTCTGCTACGGCTGGATTTTTTATTTTCCCTTAAATTTCCCAAAAATGTCAGTATAACACTTATGTTGTTAAGTTACTGTGTTCTAGGGATCAGAGAAGTTGGGGTGAAGTTACCAGGGCCGGTCGTAAAGATGGAAAACTTCCTAACATAACTAAGTGGATACGATATACACACTAAAGCTGAAAAATCTGTATTTAGCATCAAGTCTACAATATTGTTAGTTTACCTGTGATTCACTCCAGTTTCTGAGACAACTGCCCAGACTTTATAGACAGTTTAATAATGCTTAAACCTCATCTTTATCAAATTATCCATTAAAGATACCAACTCAAAGCCTACGTTCGTCTATATATGGGTTGTTTAAATTGTATCTAATTATATTCCCAGTATTACTTCATCAAATCTCTACTAATCATTATACACACATACAATTCATCATATTTTCATATATTCACAGAATCCATAGAAAACATAAGACATTCTTAGGTACTCACGACAACCATTCCATTTGCTTTTTCAAGGACTCTCCACAGCTACGAAGCATCTCTCCAAACATACTCACAACGGAACCAAAAAATATACGTTTGTTTCCCGGACAATGACCATGGGATCCTCAACGGTTCTCTAACCTCCCAGAGACCACGGCAAAATCAACCCTCACAGGAACTATAGACCTTCCGCTGCTTTCTAAAATATCATCCCCCTCTCAATACCACCCCGTGATCTTCTATGATGGGCAGTGAAGGAACGGAACCCCAAGATAACGTTATCATAAAGCTCATTATGCACATGTCAATCATCTGATTAAGCATATTTCTATATGAGGAACTATAGATCTCTAGGAGGAACTATAGATCTCTAGGAGGAACTATAGACCTCTAGGAGGAACTATAGACCTCTAGGAGGAACTATAGACCTCTAGGAGGAACTATAGACCTCTAGGAGGAACTATAGATCTCTAGGTGGAACTATAGATCTCTAGGAGGAACTATAGATGTCTAGGAGGAACTATAGATCTCTAGGAGGAACTATAGATCTCTAGGAGGAACTATAGATCTCTAGGAGGAACTATAGACCTCTAGGAGGAACTATAGACCTCTATGAGGAACTATAGATCTCTAGGAGGAACTATAGACCTCTATGAGGAACTACAGATCTCTAGGAGGAACTATAGATCTCTGTGAGGAATTACAGATCTCTAAAGGAACTATAGATCTCTAGGAGGAACTATAGAGGAGGAACTATAGATCTCTAGGAGGAACTATAGATCTCTAGGAGGAACTATAGATCTCTAGGAGGAACTATAGATCTCTAGGAGGAACTATAGACCTCTAGGAGGAACTATAGATCTCTGTGAGGAACTATAGATCTCTAGGAGGAACTATAGATCTCTAGGAGGAACTATAGATCTCTAGGAGGAACTATAGATCTCTAGGAGGAACTATAGACCTCTAGGAGGAACTATAGATCTCTAGGTGGAACTATAGATCTCTAGGAGGAACTATAGATGTCTAGGAGGAACTATAGATCTCTAGGAGGAACTATAGATCTCTGTTACTATCCAAACATCAGATTATGACTCAGTCACACAACTCTCATACCACAGTCACACAACTCTCATACCACAGTCACACAACTCTCATATCACAGTCACACAACTCTCATATCAGAAAATATGAAATGGGGTCCAGGTTTAAAATAATTACATGTTTAAAACAATTACAGGTGCACCTTACTATCTTGTACTATATTATAAATGGTCTTAACTAGTAAACACAGATTCTAGTTGTCATCTCGTTCACACAGATTCTAGTTGTCATCTCGTTCACACAGATTCTAGTTGTCATCTCGTTCACACAGATTCTAGTTGTCATCTCGTTCACACAGATTCTAGATATTTAACGCTAAATGACCGAACCCAGGGCATACCTGGCAGCACGTTTAAAATCATTGGAATTCACCACTTCTGAGAGTCACACAGACACTTTTCAGAATGAGGTCCTTCTTCCAATAGAGTTTAACCAGGTACCGTGTTTCACACAGAACCCACAGTCACCCTGGCCCCTCACCCCTACAGACCAATCCCCACTGTGATCAATTCAGTGTCAGGACAGCTCTAGGTCGCCCGCAACCGACCAATGATAGGTGTCTGAGTCGACTGACTCTCAGATCATCCTCCACTGACTCGGCCCTGTTCACGCCTCCAAGGTGCCCCCTCACACAGGAATACACACTCAGAGCCTACTGACTGGGCCCTGTTTACACTTCCACACAGGAATACACACTCAGAGCCTACTGACTGGGCCCTGTTTACACCTCCACACAGGAATACACACTCAGAGCCTACGAGGATTTTCTAAAAACTCCACTTAACGTGTTTTGCTCACCTCTTTATTTTTTTTAAACTACGTTCGAGATGTGGTATCCACTCGGCTCGCTGCCTCTCAGATCAAAGGTGGGTTCATCTGCTCCGTTCCTGAAGTGTGGTCTCCCTGAGATCCCAAGTTAGAGGGATCCCTGGTGCACCATTTACCCAGGTCATCAGGAGCGGTCACCAAGTGAAGATTCACATCCCCATCGCCAAATGTGGTGGTTAATTTCTTTAATATCAAATGAGGAGACAAACTTATCACACAAGTCAGAGTTACTCTAAAACTAAATCTTTATTCACTTATAAGGCAGCAGGTCAATACAACACACACATACAAAGTGAATCGATTGAGTGTTCTACGATAATGATGGCTGGTAGACGAATCACCCCCAGATGATTCATTGAGAGATGAATCACCCCCAGATGATTCATTGAGAGATGAATCACCCCCAGATGATTCATTGAGAGATGAATCACCCCCAGATGATTCATTGAGAGATGAATCACCCCCAGATGATTCGTTGAGAGATGAATCACCCCCAGATGATTCGTTGAGAGCTATGAGACAAAAGTACAAAGGTATTTTAAAGCCAAGATACACCCCTTTCAACCTACATGACCAACAACAGATGTATAGAACGGGTCACAAGGTTAAGATTTGTATGAAAGATACTTATAATTCTCAGCAGACAGTATCTGCTGTAAAAACAGTACTCTGTGTAGAGACCAGGGTCTGGCCCTGGGGTCATCTCTCCCTGGTACCATATAGAACAGAAACATTAACTCATGTTCTGGAATGCAGTCTCTTTAGGTTTTATCACCCAAAAGACATTGTAAATCTCCTGTCAGTGTTTTCTCCCAGAGGCCCATCCTCAGTAGAACACAGACATAATAGTTCTAAGAACCCTCTATTCTGTTGCATTAAACAACCATTTGATGCAATAAAAGTATTATAACATAATCTTGTAGTTTTGCTCTCAGTGTCCACTGAAAGTTGACTAGTAACAACAACTGGGACCTAAAAGACACCCACCATGAGACCCACTAAATCTGCCCAAGAAGAGGCAAACAAAAGAAAAACCCACACCAAACTTAAAGACAGGAAGCAAACCAAAAAGGTAGAGCAACTAAAGGTGTTGACTCTCCACATGTATCAAGACAACTGGAGCACTGGGCCAGACACTCTTAAATAGAACCTGGACCAGCTCAGGTGAAACACCTTCCCACTAACGAGATGGACAAGCCAGCACAGGTGTAACACATACTGACTAACCAGGCGACACCAATATGTACCCAAGACACATTTCAGTTGAATGCATTCAGTTGTACAATCAATCAATTCAGATCGAATTTATTTATATAGCCCTTCTTACATCAGCTGATATCTCAAAGTACTGTACAGAAACCCAGCCTAAAACCCCAAACAACAAACAACGCAGGTGTAGAAGCACGGTGCCGAGGAAAAACTCCCTAGAAAGGCCAAAACCTAGGAAGAAACCTAGAGAGGAACCAGGCTATGAGGGGTGGCCAGTCCTCTTCTGGCTGTGCCGGGTGGAGATTATAACACAACATGGCCAAGATGTTTAAATGTTCATAGATGACCAGCAGGGTCAAATAATAATAATCACAGTGGTTGTCGAGGGTGCAACAAGTACCTCAGGAGTAAATGTCAGTTGGCTTTTCATAGCCAATCATTCAGAGTATCTCTACAACTTCCATTTCACATTATAATCAACTACAATGCTTCACCTTCACCAATATAAACATGGTGTCTACTGGATGTCAACAATTAAAAACAAGAAAAAAACACGTATTTCTAAATAATAATATACAATAGGATTATTTGTTTCTCCTTTTTCTTTCTATAGAATCCTAAAACTCACTAGCTTCTAGAACTCTCGTCTTCCTACAACTCACTAGCTTCTAGAACACTCATCTTCCTAAAACTCACTAGATTCTAGAACTCTCCTCTTCCTAAAACTCACTAGCTTCTAGAACTCTCATCTTCCTAAAACCCACTAGCTTCTAGAACTCTCGTCCCCTTGGAACGAGCCCAAACAAAACTCATCTCCAATACGGAAAAACGTGCAGTCAAAATAAATTCTGATCCATGGCAACGCACTGCCTAAACACAAAACACAAATCTTATATCCATTTGGGGGGAAATCAGGTTGAACCTGCTCCTGAAACTAACACAACAAAACACATGGAAATGGAGATATATTTTACCTCACTGGTTAGAGGACAACCTGCAGAAGACAGTCAGCTACATTTTGGAGTGATGCATTTAAATGTAGGGGTCACTAAACAAAGGAACACAACACTTATTTGTCATCACTCATCGATATCATGTTGAAATCAATTGTGCGAGAGGAGGGAGATGAGGTTGCACGTCCTGTTAAAACTAACAGCTCAAAAACCACACGGAATCTGGGAATAATGTGTACATCCCTGGTTAGAGGACAACTGATAGAAAACAGCTGGCTACATTTTGATTCAAGTGGGTCACCAATGCTGTAAATGTAACACAGCTCTTTTTTTGTTAGTCACTTTTTGTTAAATCACATAAATAGTAACTCTTCCATTTCAAAGCCTGGATTTTCCCCCTGAGGCTAATATCCATATCACGTTGAAATCAATAGAACAGGGGGCAAACGTTTAGGGTTCTACATTGTGACATCATTAAAATATATTGATATCATTTAACAACTCCATGTATTTTCTGATATTTGATCAGAGGTCTTTTATCAGATTATCTCTGGTCACAGCTATGAGGCTGTGTGTGTTCTCGTGTACTGTCAGCTCTCCAGATCGACCAAAACTCTTCCCACAATGATTACAGCTAAAAGGTTTCTCTCCTGTGTGTATTCTCTGGTGCACTGTCAGCTCTCCAGATCGACCATAACTCTTCCCACAATGATTACAGCTAAAAGATTTCTCTCCTGTGTGTATTCTCTGGTGCACTGTCAGCTCTCCAGATCGACCAAAACTCTTCCCACACTGATCACAGCTAAAAGGTTTCTCTCCTGTGTGTGTTCTCTGGTGTAAAGTCAGAGAGCCAGACTTACTAAAACTCTTCCCACATTGATCACAGCTATAAGGTTTCTCTCCTGTGTGTATTCTCTGGTGCACTGTCAGCTCTCCAGATCGACCATAACTCTTCCCACACTGATCACAGCTAAAAGGTTTCTCTCCTGTGTGTGTTCTCTGGTGTAAAGTCAGAGAGCCAGACTTACTAAAACTCTTCCCACATTGATCACAGCTATAAGGTTTCTCTCCTGTGTGTATTCTCTGGTGCACTGTCAGCTCTCCAGATCGACCATAATTCTTCCCACACTGATCACAGCTATAAGGTTTCTCTCCTGTGTGTATTCTCTGGTGTAGAGTCAGCGTGCTAGATGCAGCAAAACTCTTCCCACATTGACCACAGCTATAAGGTTTCTCTCCTGTGTGTGTTCTCTGGTGTAAAGTCAGAGAGCCAGACATACTAAAACCCTTCCCACATTGATCACAGCTATAAGGTTTCTCTCCTGTGTGTGTTCTCTGGTGTAAAGTCAGAGAGCCAGACATACTAAAACCCTTCCCACATTGATCACAGCTATAAGGTTTCTCACCTGTGTGTATTCTCTGGTGTGATATCAGGCTGGTTGACTGAGTAAACCTCTTCCCACATTGACCACAGATATAAGATTTCTCTCCTGTGTGTGTTCTCTGGTGTAATGTCAGCTGGCCAGATTGAACAAAACTCTTCCCACATTGACCACAGCTATAAGATGTCTCTCCTGTGTGGATTCTCTGATGAATTTTAATGCCTGATGAGGTGAATCTCTTCCCACAGTCAGAGCAGCAGTGAGTTCTCTTCCCTGTGGATCTCTGCAGGTGTTTCTTGAGGTGTTCTGATCTGGAGAGACTCTTCTCTGCCTTGTCAGCATCATGATGTTGTTGAGGCTCCCCAGAGGATCCACGATAGTCACATCTCTCTCCTGTGTGAACAACAAAGTTAGACAGATGATTAAAGGCCCACAACAGCAGAAATCCACTGTAAAAGGTGATGCCAACAGCGTAGCCATGATGTTGAACAACAATTGTCGTCTGTAATGAATGTAATGATTATTTGACAATTGTCTTAACTTCTCTAGGGTAGGGGACAGTATTTTGACGTCCGGATGAAAGGCGTGCCCGTAGTAAAATGCCTGCTACTCAGGCTCAGAAGATAGGATATGCATATTATTAGTAGATTTGGATAGAAAACACTGAAGTTTCTAAAACGTTTTGAATGATGTCTGTGAGTATAACAGAACTCATATCGCAGGCAAAAACCAGAGAAGAATCCAACCAGGAAGTGTGGAATTCTGAGATCTGTAGTTTTTCAACTCATTGCCTATCAAACATAGTGACTTAGGGTTCATTTTGCACTTCCTAAGGCTTTATGATATTTGTATTTGTCAAAAGGGCAGTTGAGCATCGTGTCACCAGAATAAGACCCTCGATATTTATTGGAAAGGAGCACCAAGCTCATCACCGTGCACTTTCAACACTGTGAAATTCATCATAATATACTTAATCTGTTGCCTAAGAAACTGCATGGTTTCCTGAGTAGTAGTGGGAGGGCCACACTCAATATCATCGCGTGACAAGTTTACTTCGATATGATGGAAATGACATAAAGATTTGAGCATAAAGGCGTTTCCACCGCCATTTCTCGCATAATTAATTTTACAGACAAAAATATCCCACCATGTCGAACGAACAAATTAAAAACTGTTGATAAAAACGTGGTTAATGTAGTTAATTACGACATTTCTGCGCTGAACTAGGTTGAATATTTGGTTAATGAAAACTACAACTCCCTTCAGCCCAGTGTCCCACATAGTTCTTGACTTGATTTCTCTCGTGAATGATTTGATTTCTCTCTGGAGAAACGGCGCGTTGGGATCACAGAAATAACGAACTAAATGGAATTCAAGTCATTGAACCCACATTGGTCAATTAGTTGTTGAATAACCGGAGAAAAAAAATACGAAATTTCGGTTAATCGCTCAGCACTTGCCCTCTCTCCAGTGCTTAATTTTAGCCGGATCCTACTGGAACAGGATCTG
The DNA here is from genome assembly GCF_965601325.2 of Salmo salar. Taxonomy (NCBI): domain Eukaryota; kingdom Metazoa; phylum Chordata; class Actinopteri; order Salmoniformes; family Salmonidae; genus Salmo; species Salmo salar. Next base: position 187,901 of record NW_027675516.1, on the reverse strand, counting down.
GCACCTCTCCGTCTTGGAACAGTTTCGTTTTGTCCGGATCCGGTACCTCTTCTGGCATGAAAAATAATTGTCACTTTTTGCAATGTAAAGATTCTAATAAACGTGATCAAAGTTCTTTGGAGTTGCCTCTTCTTTAATCCCCCCCCATCTCTCACTACAATGAGATTCACTTTCTATTATCTCTCTCTCCCGCTCTCTACTCCGATAGACATGAGCCTGCAACTCTCATCTCTCCAGCATTGCAATTCATAATGTCCTTATAGAGCCGCGCAAAGGGTTGAAATACATTTGACAAAGTTATGGTTACTGCTGTCTGTTGAGAAATAAATTAAATAGGCCTAGGCTATTGATGGATTCAATGTCGTTTTCATTGATCTCAGATTCTCAGTTTGTCCGTGTCTAAATTGCCTGTCATTTCGATCATTTTGTGCTTTCAAGACAACTTGGAACTCGAAAACAAATAAGCCGAATCATGATGTCAGTGATCGTCAGGTCGGAAAGTCGGAGCTCTAGAAGAGGCCAGAGTTCCCCATGTGGAATTTCAAATTGGATGACCATCCAAAACAAATTTTTCCAGTCTGAGCTCGTTATTTCCCCAATTTCGCAGTTGTCTTGAACGCACTGAAGTCTGAAGTCGTAGATTGCCCAGCTCCGAGTTCCCAGTTGTTTTGAACGCAGCATTAAAAAAAGATCGTGCCAAAATCTCCAATCGTAAAATGACGTAGAATTGCATTAAATGCGTTTATAAAAAGGCCAAACATTTTCTGGACCCTAGGCCACAAACCTTTTTTCCCCATGTGGGCAACTTCTGTAAATGCCTCTACTTACTGCTCTATGCCACTACGCAAATGTGATGATATGCATGCAATGCAGGTCACCCCCCTCTCGTGCTCACTTGTTCCGGCAACTCCTGATTTACAAATTAGGCACTGTCTAGCTCTTTTTTTCTCCCTCAGTCAGTCTTTTTCCAGTAACTCCACAGTCAACAACTCCACAGTCAACAACGTCTAGCCTAGGGGTGTCAAATTCGATTCACAAGTGTCTGCGGGTTTTTGGTTTTTCCTTTCAATAAAGACCTAGACAACCAGGTGAGGGGAGTTCCTAACTAATTAGTGACCTTAATTAATCTATCAAGTACAAGGGTGGAGGGATAACCTGCAGACTCTTGGCCCTCTGTGGAATGAGTTTGACACGTGACTAACCCTTACCTAGCTCTCTCTCTCTCTCTCTCTGTGGCTTGTATTCTTTCCCCTGGCTTCCTTGTTTGGGCACTCTCTCCCTCCCCTACTCGCTCTCTCCTCTTCCCCCTTTCTCTCCTTTCTCCCCCTCTCTACTCTGTTCCTCTCTCATTCTTCCACCCCTGGCAGTGCACTCTTAATCCCCCCGCCAGAGTCCATGCCCTTGTAGAGCAGAGAGCATACGCTGGCGACCGTCAGCCCAGCTCCAGTTGATGAGGTAGCAGCATATCGCTTAGGGGCCCTGGCATGGGTCACATCCTGCCACGGCCCTGCCGCAGCCTTCAGGGAGGCACCATCCTAGTCAACTCCCCCCTCCACTATCACTGCACTTCATGTGTAAGCACTGAGCATTCATGGCTGCTTCACCCAATCATAATAACTTATCACAATAAAATAACAACAGCTTGCAGTCAACGGTAGATCCACCTAGCCAGGTAAACACTTCTTTAATCACTAGATTGTAATACTGGGGTGGTGAACTATTAATGACTTACCACATAATTGTTAACAATATATAAATGAACGTCATATAAATGCACACACTCAATCTCATAGCAATATAACAAGGTCATTCTTCTTTCCGATTTGGATAATCTGGCAACGTCAAAGCATTCCCCTAGCATGTCCATGTTTGTCTTGTCTTATAATGCATTTGTGTGGTATGGAGTCCACATACCTTCAAATCCAGAAGGCTAAATTAAAATGGCGTGCTGACTGTTAATGGAGTGGGACAAACATATGACTTCACTGTCTGTTGTGGCTTCAAGCTCATGTAATGAATAATACAACAGTCTCCACCTGTATCAGTGCAGTCAATGGGCCTGACAGTTGCTATTTATATGTATATTTTCAGCACAGTGTCTTCCCTCCACGATCACACTCAGTCAACTTGTCCTTGAATTACACAGACAAGATAGCAAAACAATACCCAGAGAAAAGACAGTTTATTATCCTCTTTTAAAAGCTAATCAGCATGTAGTGACATAGCCTGATGCAAAATAGAAATTCCAGGAGAAAAACTCTCCATGTAACTAAATTATGCTCTGAATGAAAGTAAGCTCACCCATGCGGTTAATTTGACTAATTTTCTGAAATGACTTTTGTTTCTCATGAGGCGATGTAGCTAGCTAATGAGTTTGTCGGTCCACTCCAGCTGAATAATATGTATAGAGATCCTATTAAATAACTATTCTAGTATTCTAATTCATAATTCTATGGTCATATGACCCACAATGAGAGACAACTGGGGAATGCAGCTGATCGGTAGATTACTACGCTGACATCACAATGTCAGACCTGGGAAGCACTGCTCCCATTGCCTTCCCATGCCCTCCGCCCATTTTCTCGGTCAGTCACAGCACCCCACCCACCCTTTTCCCCACCCCCTCCCACTTAATGACCCCATACCTCATTATGATCTGCAAAGTCCCTTGGTGTCCTCTCACCATATTTATTTTTAATTGAACCTTTATTTAACTAGGTAAGTCAGTTGAGAGCAAATTCTTATTTACAATGACGGCCTACCAAAAGGCAAAAGGCCTCCTGCAGAGACGTGGGCCTGGGATTAAAAATAAAAAATAAAAACAATATAAATATAGGACAAAACACACATCAAAACAAGAGAGACAACACAACATATGGTCCCCCACAGCACACCCTATCTCTTTAAAGGTACGGCACTCTGGTAAGAATGTACTGTATTTTCAACCACATGGCTGTCAGGTAGAGTCATAGCATCTGTACTGAGAGTGGTGTTATTGATATTTTTGCTACGAGTGCTTTACTATGTAGATTCTCCTCGTGTCATTTGTGAATTATTCCATCCTGTCTCAGAAGCACTCTGATGTAGCCAATGGTAATGTGCAGTTTGAACCATAACAACGTTTTAGTAAAGGGATGAGGGATGGCACTGGAGAAATGAAACCACTTTCAAAATTATAGACAGAGTTATGAATGCAAGGACTGACCTTCCACGGTATCAAAGTTATAGTTTTAACCATGTTTTGAGGCTATACAGTGTTTGTTTACATTCACATTGTTTCCAAACAATGGAGTTAAACTAGATTATATTTTGCATTCTGATGGGGTACAACAGTTAAACTAAGGTCATAAATAGATGTATTGAAAAGTTGTTGACAAGCAGCCAGCAGCCAGTCCTCCAGACTGCTGCCTGAGCACCTTTGTCTGCTCACACAAGCTGTGCTCTGCTTTGATACCAACACAGAAATATATAGAAAGTCACTGATTTAATATTTCATATTTGTAACGAACATCTAACAACAGATGTCTGTTTGTATGTGGTCTGACAGAGGTTTGAGGACAGTGAAGGTCAAATGCGTAAGCATCATAAATGATTGCACTCTGAAGCAACAAATCTATAAATTAAACTGTTGACAGGATTATATCTTTGCCCCTTGGTGGAGTCAATCAAACTAAAAGACGTCAAGAAAAGTCAAGAAAGTCCATAGCCCACTTGCCTGACTCCTGCTATTCAGAAGAGTACAATTTTTTATTAAGGGTCTGGAAAAATACACAACACTATTTACATAGATAGAGAGGCTCCTCAATGGGAGCAGCACTTGTGAATACAATTAATTCAACTGAAATACAATGAACTCTTATGACTCAGAGCAATGGATTTGAAATATTCTTTCAAAATAAAATATCAAAGAAATGAATGACGTCCAGAGTTACAAAATTCCTGTAGTTGTCATTCAAGACTATGTGATAACTTGTTGATCTCAGGAGGTTTTGAATGTTATATGATCACATATGACTCAGGCATTTGAGTCACCTGGTTCAAAGGGACAGTTCACCATCCTCTGATTGGCAATCAGTGTGTGGTGTAAACCTTTGTTGATTCCGTATTGAATAGCAGTGATTGAATCAACGTGAATAGCTTGAAACATTCCTGACTAAGACCTTTGTATAGACAGACATAGCTATCCTGATTTGTGCTGCAGCGAAAATAGAGAGGATGCATAGTACAGTAATGCATAGTACAGCAACGTGAAAGTGCAACCATACAGCTGAAGAGTAAAGGCTGGTAACAGTGCACCAACTCGTCTCTTTCTCCTGCTTTAAAAACCTTTTACTGCAGAGGACTACATCAGTGTCACACAGAGTGTTTCTTGGTAGTCAAACAATTCTACTTTGAAACAAAAGTACTCCACTCGTAGGAGTGGTTTGTTCATAACCATCCTCCTTTTTGAGGCCACTAGGTCATTTGACTGCAGGAAAGGGCTACAGCTGGAATCCTTAATTGGTGAAACTGCCACATCCGTTTGGGATTACAACAACAAAGAAGTTACTGCAAACAACCAACACTGTTTTTCCCTCTGACATTATTGCATGCGTGATAGAACAGCACAATATGTACTGCAATTTTCTGACGTCGCTGCCGGAGTCTCCTCTCCTCTGTTTCAACAACAAAACAAAAACAATAACAAAGAACACACACACACACACACACACACTATACACTACACACACACACACACACACACACACACACACACACACTACACACTATACACTACACACACACACACACACACACACACACACACACACACTATACACTACACACACACACACACACACACACACACACACCCACACCACACACACACACACACACACACACACACACACACACACCCACACCACACACACACACACACACACACACACACACACTATACACTACACACACACACACACACACACACACACACTATACACTACACACACACAGGATACACACACACACACACACACACACACACACACACACACACACACACACACACACACACACACACACACACACACACAGATTTGGTCCTCAGATACTCAAGAAGTTCTAAAGCTGCACCAATGAGAGCATCTTGACTGGCTGCTTCGCCGTCTGGTATGGCAACTGCACCGCCCTTGACCACAAGGCTCTACAGAGGGTGGTGCGGACAGCCTAGTACTTCTCTGGGGCCGAACTCCATGCCATCCTGGACGTTTATACCAGGCGGTGTCTAAGGAAGGCCCAGGAAATTGCCAAAGACTTCAGCCACCTAAGCACATGGACTGTTCTCTGTGCTACCGGAGCAATGGGTCTCAGACCAACAGGCTCCAAGATAGCTTCTATCTTGAAAGCAATTCGACTGCTGAATAGCTTCTCAGACTATCTGTACTGACTCTACCTGCACTGGCTATATACACATACACATGTCTCTATCCACACACACAACACACACACATAACACACTCACGCATACTGATGTCACATACACACACACACACGCCACCACAGACTCACACCCAGCATATACACTGCTGCTACTTTTCACTCTTATTATTATATTTATATATATATACTGCTCAAAAACATAAAGGGAACACTTAAACAACACATCCTAGATCTGAATGAAAGAAATAATCTTATTAAATACTTTTTTCTTTACATAGTTGAATGTGCTGACAACAAAATCACACAAAAATAATCAATGGAAATCCAATTTATCAACCCATGGAGGTCTGGATTTGGAGTCACACTCAAAATTAAAGTGGAAAACCACACTACAGGCTGATCCAACTTTCATGTAATGTCCTTAAAACAAGTCAAAATGAGGCTCAGTAGTGTGTGTGGCCTCCACGTGCCTGTATGACCTCCCTACAACGCCTGGGCATGCTCCTGATGAGGTGGCGGATGGTCTCCTGAGGGATCTCCTCCCAGACCTGGACTAAAGCATCCGCCAACTCCTGGACAGTCTGTGGTGCAACGTGGCGTTGGTGGATGGAGTGAGACATGATGTCCCAGATGTGCCCAATTCGATTCAGGTCTGGGGAACGGGCGGGCCAGTCCATAGCATCAATGCCTTCCTCTTGCAGGAACTGCTGACACACTCCAGCCACATGAGGTCTAGCATTGTCTTGCATTAGGAGGAACCCAGGGCCAACCGCACCAGCATATGGTCTCACAAGGGGTCTGAGGATCTCATCTCGGTACCTAATGGCAGTCAGGCTACCTCTGGCGAGCACATGGAGGGCTGTGCGGCCCCCCAAAGAAATGCCACCCCACACCATGACTGACCCACCGCCAAACCGGTCATGCTGGAGGATGTTGCAGGTAGCAGAACGTTCTCCACGGCGTCTCCAGACTCTGTCACGTCTGTCACGTTCTCAGTGTGAATCTGCTTTCATCTGTGAAGAGCACAGGGCGCCAGTGGCGAATTTGCCAATCTTGGTGTTCTCTGGCAAATGCCAAACGTCCTGCACGGTGTTGGGCTGTAAGCACAACCCCCACCTGTGGACGTCGGGCCCTCATACCACCCTCATGGAGTCTGTTTCTGACCGTTTGAGCAGACACACGCACATTTGTGGCCTGCTGGAGGTCATTTTGCAGGGCTCTGGCAGTGCTCCTCCTGCTCCTCCTTGCACAAAGGCGGAGGTAGCGGTCCTGCTGCTGGGTTGTTGCCCTCCTACGGCCTCCTCCACATCTCCTGATGTACTGGCCTGTCTCCTGGTAGCGCCTCCATGCTCTGGACACTACGCTGACAGACACAGCAAACCTTCTTGCCACAGCTCGCATTGATGTGCCATCCTGGATGAGCTGCACTACCTGAGCCACTTGTGTGGGTTGTAGACTCCGTCTCATGCTACCACTAGAGTGAAAGCACCGGCAGCATTCAAAAGTGACCAAAACATCAGCCAGGAAGCATAGGAACTGAGAAGTGGTCTGTGGTCCCCACCTGCAGAACCACTCCTTTATTGGGGGTGTCTTGCTAATTGCCTATAATTTCCACCTGTTGTCTATTCCATTTGCACAACAGCATGTGAAAGAAATGTATTGTCAATCAGTGTTACTTCCTAAGTGGACAGTTTGATTTCACAGAAGTGTGATTGACTTGGAGTTACATTGTTAAGTGTTCCCTTTATTTTTTTGAGCAGTGTATATTTATTTAACCTTTATTTAACTAGGCAAGTCAGTTAAGAACAAATTCTTATTCACAATGACAGCCTACCCGGCCAAACCCGGACGACACCGGGCCAATTGTGCGCCGCTCTATGGGACTTTCAATCACGGCCGGATGTGATACAGCCTGGATTCAAACCAGGGACTGTAGTGACACCTCTTGCACTGAGATGCAGTGCCTTAGACCGCTGTGCCACTCGGGAGCCCCAGCCTCCTGTACATGTACATATTTACCTCAACTACCACGTATCCCTGCACATTGATATGGTATTGGTACTCCTTGTATATAGCTTCATGCTTGTGTGTTTTATTTCTCGCTTTTTTTATCATTTTATCTAAAACTCTACATCTTTGGGAAAGAGTTTGTAAGTAAGCATTTCACTGTTGTATTTGGCGCATGTAACAAATAACATTTGATTTGACACACACACACACACACACACACACACACACACACACACACACACACACACACACACACACACACACACACACACACACACACACACACACACACACACACACACGTGAAATGCTAAATGTAATGTAATGGCTGCTGGCAGATGGGTGTTTTTATCTGTACACGTACCTGTACATCATGTCCTGTCCTGTAGTGTGATACCCAACACAACACACAGGTTCCAGTCTGGAATCACAAGCACTAAGGACAATCAGTGGTTGTGACAGTGTGACATAGAGCCACAATGACGTTACCAGTCTTATGTAACATCAGGCACTAAGAGCATGACAGTTCAGAGACATCAACAGCATTACAGTGCCAGGCAATCCATCCCTCTGTCCTTGCATCAGTCATTGCGTTATGCCAGCCCGTTCATGTTTCAGAAACATGAATGAATGATACCGATGAGACCATCTGAGAGACAATCTGCTAACTCGTTAGCCCTGACACAGTTCCTATTAACAATGGCTGTTGTATATGCTTTAATTACACTGATGAGGTACATGACCTGTTCAGCCAGTATCAATCCCTAGATCTACAGCAATATAAGTACACGACAACATACTGTACGTTGTACGCTCACCTCTTTGCTACAAAGCACTGCAGCTTTTTTTCTGTTTGTCAATGAAAGCCTCTCATTTTACATTTAATCGATACTATAGCAAAATAATTTTGCACGGACAAAAAGGAGGATGGCTATGAACAAACTACTCCACTCCAACGAGTGGCCATAAGAATGAGATCGCACACTGATGCATGTCAGAAGGTGCTTTCAACTGGGATGTGGTAGTAGCCCTGTCCTGCAGTCAAATTATCTAGTGGCCTCACGGGTGGAGTGATATTCTTATTTTTCATAATTTAATCATTTATAAACATTATTCTATTTTTTTTAATGCAGAAAATCCGGTGTTTCTATGTCTAACAGTTTTGTTATATTCAGTATTCTATGACGTATATAAAGTGTAATATTGGGATGCAAACTCAGAATTGAATACATCAGATAATGACCAGATCTCCCAGTGGAAGAAAGTCACATAATACTACAATTTCTTTCCCCAACACCAGCAAATTCTTTAGTTGCAAGGCTGGACTTTTCCTAATGTTGTTGAGAGACAAGAAGCATGGCAAAGGGACAGACTAATAGTTTACTCAACTTTACACTATTAGGCTACCTGTTCTCTCTCCCTCTGTCAACAGCCAAGTGGAATTCACATGATTTCACAAAGCTGGAACTCAGTCAGCTGTATAAGGAAATAAGCAAACAGGAAACCACTCACCCAGAGACGGCGCTCCTAGTGGCCGGAGACTTTAATGCAGGGAAACTTAAATCAGTTCTACCAAATTTATATCAACATGTTAAATGTGCATCCAGAGGGAAAAAAATTCTAGATCACCTGTACTCCACAGACAGAGACACATACAAAGCTCTCCCTCGCCCTCCATTTGGTAAATCCGGCCACAACTCTGTCCTCCTGATTCCTGCTTATAAGCAAAAATTAAAACAGGAAGCACCAGTGACTCGCTCAATAAAAAAGTGGTCAGATGAAGCAGATGCTAAACTACAGGACTGTTTTGCTGCACAGACTGGAACATGTTCCGGGATTCTTCCGATGGCATTGAGGAGTACATCACCTCAGTCACTGGCTTTATCAATAAGTGCATCAAGGACGTCGTCCCCACAGTAACTGTATGTACATACCCCAACCAGAATCCATGGATTACAGGCAACATTCGCACTGAGCTAAAGGGTAGAGCTGCCGCTTTCAAGGTGTGGGACTCTAACCCGGAAGCTCATAAGAAATCCTGCTATGCCCTGTGACAAACCATCAAACAGGCAAAGTGTCAATACAGGGCTAAGATTGAATCATATTACACTGGCTCCGATGCTCGTCTTATGTGGCAGGGCTTGCAAACTATTACAGACTACAAAGGGAAGCACAGCCGCGAGCTGCCCAGTGACACGAGCCTACCAGACGAGCTAAATCACTTCTATGCTCACTTCGAGGCAAGCAACACTGAGGCATGCATGAGAGCATCAGCTGTTCCGGACGACTGTGTGATCATGCTCTCCGTTGCCGACGTGAGTAAGACCTTTAAACAGGTCAACATACACAAGGCTAGCCTCCCGGGTGGCGCAGTGGTCTAAGGTGCTAGCTGTGCCACCAGAGATTCGAGGTTTGAGCCTAGGCTCTGTCGCAGCCGGCAGCGACCGGGAGGCCCATGGGGCAGTGCACAATTGGCCCAGCATCGTCCGGGTTAGGGAGGGTTTGGCCGGCAGGGATATCCTTGTCTCATCGCGCACTAGCTACTCCTGTGTCGGGCCGGGCGCAGTGCACACTGACCAGGTCGCCAGGTGTACGGTGTTTCCTCCGACACATTGGTGCTGCTGGCTTCCGGGTTGGATAGGCATTGTGTCAAGAAGCAGTGCGGCTTGGTTGGGTTGTGTTTCAGAGGACGCATGGCTCTCGACCTTCGCCTCTCCAGAGTCCGTATGGGAGTTGCAGCAATGAGACAAGACTGTCACTACTACCAATTGGATACCATGAAATTGGGGAGAAAAAAAGGGGTAAAAAATAATAAAAAATAACATACACAAGGCTGCGGGGCCAGATGGATTACCAGGATGTGTGCTCCTGGCATGTGCTGACCAACTGGCAAGTGTCTTCACTGACATTTTCAACATGTCCCTGATTGAGTCTGTAATACCAACATGTTTCAAGCAGACCACCATAGTCCCTGTGCCCAAGAACACTAAGGTAACCTGCCTAAATGACTACCGACCCGTAGCAACAGTTAGTGGAAGGCTGGTAATGGCTCACATCAACACCATTATCCCAGAAACCCTAGACCCACTCCAATTTGCATATCGCCCTAACAGATCCACAGATGATGCAATCTCTATTGCACTCCACACTGCCCTTTCCCACCTGGACAAAAGGAACACTTATGTGAGAATGCTGTTCATTGACTACAGCTCAGCGTTCAACACCATAGTACCCTCAAAGCTCATCACTAAGCTAAGGATCCTGGGACTAAACACCTCCCTCTGCAACTGGATCCTGGACTTCCTGACGGGCCAGGTGGTGAGGGTAGGTAGCAACACATCTGCCACGCTGGTCCTCAACACTGGAGCTCCCCAGGGGTGTGTGCTCAGTCCCCTCCTGTACTCCTTGTTCACCCATGACTGCATGGCCAGGCACGACTCCAACCTAATCATTAAGTTTGCAGTCGACACAACAGTGGTAGGCCTGATCACCGACAACGACGAGACAGCCTATAGGGAGGTCGTCAGAGACCTGGCCAGGTGGTGCCAGAATAACAACCTATCCCTCAACGTAACCAAGACTAAGGAGATGATTGTGGACCACAGGAAAAGGAGGACCGAGCACGCCCCCATTCTCATCAACGGGGCTGTAGTGGAGCAGGTTGAGAGCTTCAAGTTCCTTGGTGTCCACATCAACAACAAACTAGAATGATCCAAACACACCATGACAGTCGTGAAGAGGGCACGACAAAGCCTATTCCCCCTCAGGAAACTAAAAAGATTTGATATGGGTCCTGAGATTCTCAAAAGGTTCTACAGCTGCAACATCGAGAGCATCCTGACTGGTTGCATCACTGCCTGGTATGGCAACTACTCGGCCTCTGACCGCAAGGCACTACAGAGGGTAGTGCGTACGGCCCAGTACATCACTGGGGCTAATCTGCCTGCCATCCAGGACCTTTACACCAGGCGGTGCCAGAGAAAGGCCCTAAAAATTGTCAAAGACCCCAGCAACCCCAGTCATAGACTGTTCTCTCTACTACCGCATGGCAAGCGGTACCGGAGTGCCAAGTCTAGGACAAAAAGGCTTCTCAACAGTTTTTACCCCCAAGCCATAAGACTCCTGAACAGGTAATCAAATGGCTACCCGGACTATCTGCATTGGGTCCCGCCACCCACCTCCCGCCAACCCCTCTTTTACGTTACTGCTACTCTCTGTTCATCATATATGCATAGTCACTTTAACCATATCTACATGTACATACTACCTCAATCAGTCTGACTAACCGGTGTCTGTATGTAGCCTCGCTACTTTTATAGCCTCGCTACTGTATATAACCTCTCTACTGTATGTAGCCTGTCTTTTTACTGTTGTTTTATTTCTTTACTTACTTACCTATTGTTCACCTAATACCTTTTATGCACTATTGGTTAGAGCCTGTAAGTAAGCATTTCACTGTACACCTGCTGTATTCAGCGCACGTGACAAATCAACTTTGGTGAAAATCTCCTAGAGATGAACGTACATTGGTGCAAAAAGTGCAAATCAATCCCAGAACAACAGCAAAGGACCTTGTGAAGATGTTGGAGGAAACAGGTACAAAAGTATCTATATCCACAGTAAAACGAGTCCTATATCAACATAAGGCCACTCAGAAAGGAAGGCCGCTCAGCAAGGAAGAAGCCACTGCTCCAAAACCACCATAAAAAAAGCCAGACTACAGTTTGCAACTGCACATGGGGACAAAGATCATACTTTTTGGAGAAATGTCCTCTGATCTGATGAAACAAAAATAGAACTGTTGGCCATAATGACCATCGTTCTGTTTGGAGGAAAAAGTGGGAGGCTTGCAAGCCGAAGAACACCATCCCAACCGTGAAGCACGGGGGTGGCAGCATCATGTTGTGGGGGTGCTTTGCTGCAGGAGGGACTGGTGCACTTCACAAAATAGATGGCATCATGAGGTAGGAAAATTATGTGGATATATTGATGCAACATCTCAAGACATCAGTCAGGAAGTTAAAGCTTGGTCTCAAATGGGTCTTCCAAATGGACAATGACCCCAAACATACTTCCAATGTTGTGGCAAAATGGCTTAAGGACAAACAAAGTTAATGTATTGGAGTGGCGATCACAAAGCCCTGACCTCAATCCTATAGAAAATGTGTGGGCAGAACTGAAAAAGTGTGTGTGAGCAAGGAGGTCTACAAACCTGACTCAGTTACACCAACTCTGTCAGGAGGAATGGGCCAAAATTCACCCAACATATTGTGGGAAGCTTGAGGAAGGCTACCCAAAACCTTTGACCCAAGTTAAACCATTTAAAGGCAATGCTACCAAATACTAATTGAGTGTATGTAAACTTCTGACCCACTGGGAATGCGATGAAAGAAATAAAAGCTGAAATAAATTATTCTCCCTACTATCTTTCTGACATTTCACAGTCTTAACATAAAGTGGTGATCCTAACTGACCTAAGACAGGGAACTTTTACTAGGATTAAATGTCAGGAATTGTGAAAAACTGAGTTTAAATGTATTTGGGTAAGGTGTATGTAAACCTCCAACTTCAACGGTATAGCTCCCTGGCTAACTTCAAGCATCAGCTATTTGAGCAGCTTACCGATCATTGCAGCTGTACACAGCCCATCTGTAAATAGCCCATCCAACTACCTACAAATCAAATCAAATGTATTTATATAGCCCTTCGTACATCAGCTGAAATCTCAAAGTGCTGTACAGAAACCCAGCCTAAAACCCCAAACAGCAAGCAATGCATGTGAAAGAAGCACGGTGGCTAGGAAAAACTCCCTAGGAAAAACTCCCTAGAAAGGCCAAAAACCTAGGAAGAAACCTAGAGAGGAACCAGGCTATGAGGGGTGGCCAGTCCTCTTCTGGCTGTACTGGGTAGAGAGGAACCAGGCTATGAGGGGTGGCCAGTCCTCTTCTGGCTGTGCCGGGTGGATATTATAACAGAACATGGTCAAGATGTTAAAATGTTCATAAATGACCAGCATGGTCAGATAATAATAATCATTGTAGTTGTCGAGGGTGCAACAAGCACGTCCGGTGAACAGGTCAGGGTTCCATAGCCGCAGGCAGAACAGTTGAAACTGGAGCAGCAGCATGGCCAGGTGGACTGGGGACAGCAAGGAGTCATCATGCCAGGTAGTCCTGAGGCATGGTCCTAGGGCTCAGGTCCTCCGAGAGAAAGAAAGAAAGAGAGAATTAGAGAGAGCATATTTACATTCACACAGGACACCGGATAAGACAAGAGAATACTCCAGATGTAACAGACTGACCCTAGCCCCCCGACACATAAACTACTGCAGCATAAATACTGGAGGCTGAGACAGGAGGGATCAGAAGACACTGTGGCCCCATCCAATGAAACCCCCAGACAGGGCCAAACAGGCAGGATATAACCCCACCCACTTTGCCAAAGCACAGCCCCCACACCACTAGAGGGATGTCTCCAACCACCAACTTACCGTCCGAAGACAAGGCCGAGTATAGCCCACAAAGATCTCCGCCATGGCACAACCCAAGGGGGGGCGCCAACCCATCCCCATATTGTTTTATTTACTTTTTCTGCTCTTTTGCCCCCCAGTATTTCTACTTGCACATCATCATCTGCACATCTATCACTCCAGTGTTAATAACACTGGATTTTTTTATTGTGTTATTGACTGTGTGTTTGTTTATTCCATGTGTAACTCTGTGTTGTTGTTTGTGTCGCACTGCTTTGCTTTATCTTGGCCAGGTCGCTGTTGTAAATGAGAACTTGTTCTCAACTGGCCCACCTGGTTAAATAAAGGACTTGTTCTCAACTGGCCACCTGGTTAAATAAAGGACTTGTTCTCAACTAGCCCACCTGGTTAAATAAAGGACTTGTTCTCAACTGGCCCACCTGGTTAAATAAAGGTGAAATAAATGTTTTTGTTTATAAAAAAAAATGTCTGACATCAATGTGTGAGCAACTACAATAATTGAATATGGTCAATTTCAAACATTTGTATATAACATAAACATACTGTTGACATGTAGGCTATGGTGTAATGGAATGGTTTGCCTTGTGTGGTAGGTTTTGTGGGTTTTGACACTCTTATGTAGGTGTTATAACCAGCCATAAAATAACTCAATATATGTCACAACAGGTCCAAATATGTGTCATAACAGTGTTATGACCATATTATAACAGGCTATGACAAGTTATGTCAGCTGTTATGACATATTATGACATGGTTATGACTGTGTCATAATGTTTTATGACGCTGGATGTCAAGTACAGTGTTACCAAAGTGAGTCGTAAACAGCAAATGTGAGTCAACAACAAACAACAACAACTATGACGGTATCACATTTTTTAAATAACACACTCTGATGCGGCATTTATATGCACCTCATTTACTTTCAATAAACCAAATTGACACACAAATTATAGATGTGCTGTGTCCTGTTCTGATTTCATAATTCATACCCTATGAAATGATTTATCCCTCAGATGGTCTTCTCTGATACTAGTTGGCTGTGGCTGAGCTCCAGATGGGGTCAGGGTTAGGGTTTGGACACGATTCCAATAATGGGTTGGCATGAACAGAGATTTTGCAATCTCTCCGATTTTCGGGAATCAGAACTGAAGCTGTGTCCAGCAAAATTCCCAGCGGTGGGCAGACAGGGGGTGAGTTCTCTCCTCAGCAGATATAAGGCCTTGGTCCTATAACTTCTCACGGAGTACATCGTCTTTACAGAGGAGACACAGCTCAACATACAAACTGATAAACAGATATTTCCATCAAAATGTGGTATGTTATACTTTTCATATTCTTTCTTCAACAAAACCCTAGTTGCCTGGCAATTGTTGTCATTGCAGTACCAATCCAAATGAATCTCTGAAATGTCTTTGGACAATGGATCTTTGTAAAATGGCAGGGAAACACAGCTACTTAAATCTTTCAAAAAACATTCAAATTGCTTTAGCTAGAGACCTTTTCTAAATATAGGTTAACAAGCAAGCCCAGAGACTTCCTAAGTAAAGGAACCGTTAGTTGTGGTACTAGTGAGTGTTTGGGCGCTGTCTGTCAGTTGGCTCTGTGTGTGTGTACTGTACTTATGTGTTCCTTCTGTCCGCAGGTCATCCCTGGTAGTGCTCCTCGCGGCCTCCTGTGTCTGTCTGGAACAGGACAAAATCAAAATCAAAATCAAAATCAAAACCAAATCAATTGATGAGATGTCAGACAATTCAGGTAGCTATCTGTCTAACTGACACATAACCAACTCCCTGCCTTATGCCAATACGGGCTTACTTTTTCTGATTTAGATTGAAATGTCAACAAAGTGAGAGGGATGAAATGTTTTCAAACAAAAACATGTACATTTTAAAGATCATTGACAACCTTTCTTGTCCCATGTCTATGTTAAGGTGGGTGTTAGTGACACCATTGATGCAGAATATCGCCCAAAAATATTGGACTTACACATTACACGTGTGTTTTCACACGTGCAATTTGTCTATTTCCGAAACATATTATATTTGCTGGCCCATTGTGACTGGTTCGTGTAAGGATATCACTCACATTTCAATTACACTGTCACTCTCATCGGATGTTCTGAAGCCAATCTTCACTATGGATCCCCTTACGCAACTCTGAGCTGAGCAGACACAAGCTGTTCCTATTCAGCCTGTTGGAGAATACAGTAGCTGTGGCCAAAATGAGGATGTCACCATCACTTTCAAGTGAGAACCTTGTTAAGTCTCACGGCTCACAGCTATTATCCCGATTATCTTAAAAATCGATTCAGCAGCGACACACATGAGATGACAGGGATCAAAGAGAAGGCAAGCAGGGAGGAAAGGAAGGAGAGATCCTCAGTCTCAGCTTCCTCCAAGCTGGATGGTAAAATATGTCATTAGGAAAATCTACAGAGCATGAAAGCCTTGAAAAGTAAAATTCCTCAAAATCCACCTCTCATCAAACGTTTCAGGAAAATGTTTGAGAAGAGAAATGACACTAATTCCATCCTCATCTAGGTTTCTGCGTATTGTGACCTCCAAGGTAATTCTGTGAAAGCTAGCCTTGTCTGGCTCAAGTCATGACAACACTTATTTTTTTTAGATAATAGTAGATGATTAATGAATTTACTGAACTTTTGTCAGGTCAAAGCTAAAAGGTTCCAGAAAGCTACTACCAAATGTTATGTGTATTCAAGTGAATAGTGTTGATTTTAGCAAACTCAAACTCAAACTAAAACAAAGGCTGGAATTGTATTGAGGCACATTTCATTTTTCTGCAATAATCTTTTATGGTTGTGTTTGAGTTGCACAGCAGTAAGTGCTAGGTGGTGCTGAGTTGGGGATGTTTTAACCATATAGAGATTGTATAGAAATAATGTTGTTGTGTTTCTTGCCCAGACCTGCGCTTCAGGCGTATGGTTGGGGGCACCCTGGCCCCTCATGTCCCCTGGCAGGCCATGGTCTATCTGAGTAAAAACGTCATGAACGGGGGCTTCGCTGGGGGAGCTCTAATCTCTGACCGCTGGGTCCTGACCGCTGGCAGGAACTTGTTTGTCAGGAAGAGTAGGCAGGACACCCAGGGGAAAGAACCAATCATCCCCAAGGTGTACCTAGGCATCACGCGATACTCCCAAGCCAATGACTCCAAAGAAGTTGCTGTAGAAAAGGTGAGCTAGTATACCCATTACCATCTCTTTCAAACAATATACAGACAATTCAGTATTTACAGCAAGCAGAACTGCACTGGGCTCTCTCACCTACATCATCATTTTCAGTCTTATAGGTAGTTAGAGCACAAATACAGTAGATCGTCAAAAAAAAGGTCCTATGAATTATTCCCTTCCCCTTCTAGGTGGTTCTGCACCCAGGCTTCCAGAGCGTGTCAGACTGGGACAACGACCTGGCTCTGATTCAGCTGAAGGAGCCATTCACCCTGAGCGAGGCTGTGATGCCCATCCCTCTGCCTGAGAGGGGTGAGGACCTGGCTGAGGCAGCCCAGGAGAAAGGCATCATCACAGGCTGGGGTTGGGGGGTCCACTTCACCCCCGCTGAGTCACTGAAACACCTGGTATTGCCTGTGGCATCGCATAGCTTCTGTAAGGCAGAGTACAACCGTGGTGGCAGCACTCCAACCATAGACGACAACATGTTCTGTACTGGAGCCAGCAAGTACCAGGAGAATGTGTGCTTTGGGGATGCAGGCGGTGCCCTGGCAGTCCAGGACCCCAAAGACGGCAGAGTGTATGCTGCAGGGATCCTGTCCTTCGATAAGGCCTGTGCCGTGAGGAAATACGCTGTCTACATGAAGCTCTCTGCCTACATGCCTTGGATCAACAGTGTCCTCAGGGGTGACAGTGAGAAATCAGCCAGTCTCCGCTCCAGTGTAATGTCTGAGATGTTTTCGAGGCAGTTGTAGCCTCCACTCAGCACAGTTTCAGATATGAGAGCCGGGGCTCATAATCTCCATTATGCCTTTGCTAACAAAGTAATTTTCTGACTTGATCTTGTAAAACTCTCTCAAGTTTCGACTTTCATTGAGTGTGTGCCCCCGCCTGATTGAGTGTGTCTTCCGATGTTGATTTCAAAGGATTTTCAATAAATTAATCTCTCCTAAGAAGTTTGGTTTCCGATGTTTCACCTTATAACTTTTATTCACATTTTCTTCAACTCATTTTAGAATGCTGGGAAACATGTTTTAGATCATCTCTACAAGCTGGAACCTTAGAGCATGTTAGAGCCATTAAAACAAGTAACCTACAGCTAGGACATGAGACGATTTTGAAGTTCATTTAAGTAATGGAATTAGTAAGGAAAATTGTTATCTGGCCAAGGAGGATATTGTGTTGAGACCAGCAAGGGTTTTTTAGTAGATTTGTCATGAAAATCATTCAAGAAGGAAATAACTTGTTCTAAAATAGAGCTACATAAACGAGGGTCTAGAATCCCTCCCAGCAGGGGAATGGAGGTCATGTCACTCCTGGTTAGTGACTAATTTAAATACAGAAGACAAAAGGCTTGTCATCACAGCTCAACACTAGTTAATAGCTCTCTTGCTTTGGAGCAGCCTGCTGTACCACAATTTGTTCAGTTTCAACAAGAGATATCTCAGAAATGGTGCCTAAGAGTATGGCTGATGTTTTACATGCCCGTAATCAATTGTGCTATTTTGTTCATTTTTTTGTGTTGTTTGTAACTTATTTTTTAACTTATTTTGTACATAATGTTGCTGCTACCGTCTCTTACGACCGAAAATAACTTCTGGACATCAGAACTGGGATTACTCACCACGGACTGGTAGAAGCTTTTTCCTTTAATCTCTATGTACTAGGGGCTATGTGGGACGCATGCGTCCCACCCCTGGTACACCCTATCAACAACAGGTGAAATATCAAGAGCGCCAAATTTGAAAACTATTAAATGTCATAATTCAAATTTCTCAAAAATACAACTATCTTACACCCTTTGAAAGATAAACATCTCCTTAATCTAACCACGTTGTCCGATTTCAAAAAGGCTTTACGGCGAAAGCATAAAGTTAGATTATGTTAGGAGAGTACATTGACAATAGCTGTGTGTAATGTTTTGTCAATTCAAAGACAGGCATCACCAAAAGCAGAAAACCAGCTAAAATTATGCACTAACCTTTGACAATCTCCATCAGATGACACTCCTAGGACATTATGTTAGACAATACATGCATTTTTAGTTCTATCAAGTTCATATTTATATACAAAAACAGCGTTTTACTATGGCGTTGATGTTGAGGAAATCGTTTCCCTCCAATAACCGCCAGTCAAATCAGCACGACAAATTAAATAATTACTATTCGAAAACATTGGTAAAATATTATATTGTCATTCAAAGAATTATAGATTTACATCTCTTGAACGCAACCGGATTGCCAGATTTAAAAATAACCTTACTGGGAAATCACACTTTGCAATAATCTGAGCACTGCGCCCATAAAAATACGCTTTGCGATACAGACTAACCGCCATGTTGGAGAGATCTAAAATCGAAAATACTATGTAAATAATCCATTACCTTTGATTCTCTTCATCAGATGTCACTTCCAGGAATCCCAGGTCCATAACAAATGTAGTTTTGTTCGAAAAAGCTCATAATTTATGTCCAAAAAGCTCCGTGTTGTTAGCACATGATCTAAGCCCGCCGGACTTCTCTTCATGAAAGAAGGGAGAAAAAATATTTACGTTCGTTCAAACATGTCGAACGTTGTATAGCATAAATCATTAGTGCCTTTTTTAACCAGAACATGAATACTATTCAAGGCGGACGATTGCATTCTCTTTTAAAACGTATTGGAACGAGAGTACCCAACATGAACTCGCGCGCCAGAGTCTAATCGGCCATCACCGTTCCAAGGCTCTTGTTCGGTCAGATCTCACAGTATAAGACTCAAAACACTTTGTAAAGACTGGTGACATCTAGTGGAAGCCATAGGAAGTGCTCAACGATTAATAAGCCCCTGTGTGTTTCAATGGCATAGGCTTAAAGGTAATTCAACACATCAGGTATCCACTTCCTGTCAGAATTTGTCTCAGGGTTTTGACTGCCATATGGGTTTTGACTGCCATGTTATACTTACAGACACCATTCAAACAGTTTTAGAAAATTCAGTGTTTTCTATCCAAACCTGAACAATAATATGCATATTCTAGCTTCTGAGTTGGTGTAGGAGGCAGTTAAAAATGGGCACATATTTTTTTTCAAAATTCTCAATACTGCCCCCTATCCCCAAGAGGTTTTAACACAGCTGTGAGTAGTTATTTTTTTCATTTTTTCATTTTTGACAAAATGAGCAGTCCTGGAAGTGACAGATTTTGACTCATATTGAGTGATAAGACTGAGCTATTTAGAAACACTTTTTCAACATTTCAAGATGGCAGTTAGTTCAGTTTGATCTTATTAAAGACAGCTGTATCATTTTTTTATTCATTTTGACATATTTTTTGGGACCACTTTTTTTGCACTATGTTTGAAGGCTGTCAGCTTCTTCTCAGGAGGAGAATCACTTAGCCTTTCAACTAATTTTCAAATGATAGGATGCCTATTTTAAAACACTTTCTCTACATTTCAGCCAACATGTTATTTTTACTCAGCGTAGGCCTCGGACTGAAGGTCTGTCTGCACTGAGGACAGCTATAGACCCCTTTCAGAACATCCTGATCCCAGCAGCCCTCAATACAGCTCCTACAGTAACTGTGCCCACAGGCAGTAGTGACCGGCTCCTTCAGTAGATCCAGACAGACAGAACAACAGAACTGGTCCTGGTCCAGCAGAACTCCCTGTTGAGCCATTTGGACGGTTGTTCACTCTCACACAGACAGACGACACAGAGACTCAGATCAGTTTCGTTTCCTCAGAAGAGAGTTTGTGGGAGGGGGAGGGACTTCCTGGTTCTGCCAGAGGGGTGGGGTTAGAGGGAGGGAGGGGTTAGAGGGAGGGAGGGGTTAGAGGGAGGGAGGAAGAGAGAGAGGAACTGCATGCAACAGCAAGAGGGAGACAAATAGTCTTGTTCCTTGGTTAGAGCCCTTAACATGGAATAAATGAAATAATGAATCTTAAAATGTGAGTTATTAGAATATAAAGGGTAACAGTTTCTATGAAGTACATATTAGAATTATTTTAATGACCTTTATAATGCCTTATAATACACTTATGTGTTCTAATAAGCAATAAGGCCTGAGGAGGTGTGGTATATGTAAGGATTGCGGACCTGGTGGCAGTGAAGTCAGACGCAGGAGAGCAGAGATAGGTAATAGCCGGAGCAGTTTAATACAAAACGAACCTACATGGGTACAAAACCCGATGCGCACCAGTAACAGAGTACAAGCACTTACAAACAAACAATTCCACACAAGGACATGGGGGGAACAGAGGGTTAAATACACAACAATTCATGATGGAAATGGAAACCAGATGTGTAAGAAAACAAGACAAAACAAATGGAAAATGAAAAAAGTGGATCGACAATGACTAGAAGACCGGTGACGCCGACCGCCGAACAAGGAGAGGAAATGACTTCGGTGGAAGTGGTGACAGTATATGGCTAATATACAGTACCACGGCTAAGTGCTGTTTTTAGGCACGACGCAAAGCGGATTGAGAATTATGTAACACTTTCAAAAATACAATCAAATAAAAATGTTATTGGTCACATACACATATTTAGTAGATGTTATTGTGGGTGTAGTGAAATGCTTGTGTTCCTGGTTCCAACAGTGCAGTAATATCTAACAATACACCCTAATGTAAATGTCACAGGTGTCGTAGGGTTTAGACCAAGACGCAGTGGGAAAATATACACTCATCTTCTTTTATTAAAGGACAAAGAAGGAAAACCAAAACGACAAAGAACAGGCCAGTAAGGCACAAAGCTATACACAGCAACAATCTGCCACAAAACCCCCATGACAAACAACCTCCTAATTATAGGACCTTCAATCAGAGGCAACGATAACCAGCTGACTCCAATTGAAGGTCCAACCCCAATTAACTAAACAAAGAACTACAATAGACAAGACAGAACATAGAAATACACTAACATAGAACATAGACTAACAAACCCCGGACCACATAAACCAATCACCCCTCTACCTAAATACATAGCCCGAACCACATAAACCAAACACCCCTCTCCCTAAATACATAGCCCGAACCACATAAAACAAACACCCCTCTACCTAAATACATAGCCCAAACCACATAAAACAAACACCCCTCTACCTAAATACATAGCCCGAACCACATAAACCAAACACCCCTCTACCTAAATACATAGCCCGAACCACATAAACCAAACACCCCAATACCTAAATACATAGCCCGAACCACATAAACCAAACACCCCTCTACCTAAATACATAGCCCGAACCACATAAACCAAACACCCCTCTACCTAAATACATAGCCCGAAACACATAAACCAAACACCCCTCTACCTAAATACATAGCCCGAACCACATAAACCAAACACCCCTCTACCTAAATACATAGCCCGAACCACATAAAACAAACACCCCCTGCCACGTCCTGACCAAACTACAATAACAAATAACCCCTATTACTGGTCAGGACGTGACAGTAAAAAGTAAAGGAATTAAGAAATATAGAAATATTAGGATGAGCAATGTTGCAGTCCTGGAATATAAATATATATACTGTGAGTATATACTGTGTGTATATGTGTGTATATATATATATGTGTGTATATATTTATATACACTGCTCAAAAAAATAAAGGGTACACTTAAACAACACAATGTAACTCCAAGTCAATCACACTTCTGTGAAATCAAACTGTCCACTTAGGAAGCAACACTGATTGACAATACATTTCACATGCTGTTGTGCAAATGGAATAGACAACAGGTGGAAATTATAGGCAATTAGCAAGACACCCCCAATAAAGGAGTGGTTCTGCAGGTGGGGACCACAGACCACTTCTCAGTTCCTATGCTTCCTGGCTGATGTTTTGGTGACTTTTGAATGCTGGCGGTGCTTTCACTCTAGTGGTAGCATGAGACGGAGTCTACAACCCACACAAGTGGCTCAGGTAGTGCAGCTCATCCAGGATGGCACATCAATGCGAGCTGTGGCAAGAAGGTTTGCTGTGTCTGTCAGCGTAGTGTCCTGAGCATGGAGGCGCTACCAGGAGACAGGCCAGTACATCAGGAGACATGGAGGAGGCCGTAGGAGGGCAACAACCCAGCAGCAGGACCGCTACCTCCGCCTTTGTGCAAGGAGGAGCAGGAGGAGCACTGCCAGAGCCCTGCAAAATGACCTCCAGCAGGCCACAAATGTGCATGTGTCTGCTCAAACGGTCAGAAACAGACTCCATGAGGGTGGTATGAGGGCCCGACGTCCACAGGTGGGGGTTGTGCTTACAGCCCAACACCGTGCAGGACGTTTGGCATTTGCCAGAGAACACCAAGATTGGCAAATTCGCCACTGGCACCCTGTGCTCTTCACAGATGAAAGCAGGTTCACACTGAGCACATGTGACAGACATGACAGTCTGGAGACGCCGTGGAGAACGTTCTGCTGCCTGCAACATCCTGCAGCATGACCGGTTTGGCGGTGGGTCAGTCATGGTGTGGGATGGCATTTCTTTGGGGGGCTGCACAGCCCTCCATGTGCTCGCCAGAGGTAGCCTGACTGCCATTAGGTACCGAGATGAGATCCTCAGACCCCTTGTGAGACCATATGCTGGTGCGGTTGGCCCTGGGTTCCTCCTAATGCAAGACAATGCTAGACCTCATGTGGCTGGAGTGTGTCAGCAGTTCCTGCAAGAGGAAGGCATTGATGCTATGGACTGGCTCGCCCGTTCCCCAGACCTGAATCCAATTGAGCACATCTGGGACATCATGTCTCGTTCCATCCACCAACGCCACGTTGCACCACAGACTGTCCAGGAGTTGGCGGATGCTTTAGTCCAGGTCTGGGTGGAGATCCCTCAGGAGACCATCCGCCACCTCATCAGGAGCATGCCCAGGCGTTGTAGGGAGGTCATACAGGCACGTGGAGGCCACACACACTACTGAGCCTCATTTTGACTTGTTTTAAGGACATTATATCAAAGTTGGATCAGCCTGTAGTGTGGTTTTCCACTTTAATTTTGAGTGTGACTCCAAATCCAGACCTCCATGGGTTGATAAATTGGATTTCCATTGATTATTTTTGTGTGATTTTGTTGTCAGCACATTCATCTATGTAAAGAAAAAAGTATTTAATAAGATTATTTCATTAATTCAGATCTAGGATGTGTTATTTTAGTGTTCCCTTTATTTTTTTGAGCAGTGTATATACAGTACCAGTCAAATGTTGGGACACACTTACTCATTCAAGGGTTTTTCTTTATTTTTACATTCATGTCGTTTCTCTTTGCTTATTTGAGCTGTTCTTGCCATAATATGGACTTGGTCTTTTACCAAATAGGGCTTATCTTCTGTATACCAACCCTACCTTGTCACAACACAACTGATTTGCTCAAACGCATTTAGAAGGAAAGAAATTCCACAAATTAACTTTAACAAGGCACACCTGTTAATTGAAATGCATTCCAGGTGACTACCTCATGAAGCTGGTTGAGAGAATGCCAAGATTGTGCAAAGCTGTCATCAAGGCAAAGGGTGGCTACTTTGAAGAATCTCAAATATAAAATATATAAATATAACACTTTTTTTGGTTACTACATGATTCCATATCTGATATTTCATAGTCTTGATGTCTTCACTATTAATCTACAATGTTGAAAATAGTACAAATAAAGAAAAACCCTTAATTGTTCTAAAACGTTTGACCGGTAGTGTATATATAAATGTAAAGGGATGTATAGGTAATATGGATCAAATATGTAGTATATCTGAAGAATAGTATGTGGACAGCAATAATTAAATAGGATAGTCCTTGACTAGAATACAGTATATACATATGAAGTGGACAGCAGTAGTTATATAGGATGAACCAGGACTAGAATACAGTATATACATATGAAGTGGACAGCAGTAGTTATATAGGATGAACCATGACTAGAATACAGTATATACATATGAAGTGGATAGCAGTAGTTATATAGGATGAACCAGGACTAGAATACAGTATATACATATGAAGTGGACAGCAGCAGTTATATAGGATGAACCATGACTAGAATACAGTATATACATATGAAGTGGACAGCAGTAGTTATATAGGATGAACCATGACTAGAATACAGTATATACATATGAAGTGGATAGCAGTAGTTATATAGGATGAACCAGGACTAGAATACAGTATATACATATGAAGTGGACAGCAGTAGTTATATAGGATGAACCAGGACTAGAATACAGTATATACATATGAAGTGGACAGCAGTAGTTATATAGGATGAACCATGACTAGAATACAGTATATACATATGAAGTGGACAGCAGTAGTTATATAGGATGAACCAGGACTAGAATACAGTATATACATATGAAGTGGACAGTAGTAGTTATATAGGATGAACCAGGACTAGAATACAGTATATACATATGAAGTGGACAGCAGTAGTTATATAGGATGAACCAGGACTAGAATACAGTATATACATATGAAGTGGACAGCAGTAGTTATATAGGATGAACCATGACTGGAATACAGTATATACATTTTTATTTATTTCACCTTTATTTAACCAGGTAGGCAAGTTGAGAACAAGTTCTCATTTACAATTGCGACCTGGCCAAGATAAAGCAAAGCAGTTCGACAACATACAACAACACAGAGTTACACATGGAATAAACAAACGTACAGTCAATAATACAGTAAAAAAATAAGTCTATATACAATGTGAGCAAATGAGGTGAGATAAGGGAGGTAAAGGCAAAAAGGCCATGGTGGCAAAGTAAATACAATATAGCAAGTAAAACACTGGAATGGTAGATTTGTAGTAGAAGAAAGTGCAAAGTAGAAATATAAATAATGGGGTGCAAAGGAGCAAAATAAATAAATAAATACAGTAGGGGAAGAGGTAGTTGGGCTAAATTATAGATGGGCTATGTACAGGTGCAGTAATCTGTGAGCTGCTCTGACAGCTGGTGCTTAAAGCTAGTGAGGGAGATAAGTGTTTCCAGTTTCAGAGATTTTTGTAGTTCGTTCCAGTCATTGGCAGCAGAGAACTGGAAGAAGAGGCGGCCAAAGGAGGAAATGGCTTTGTGGGTGACCAGAGAGATCCCTGACCTTATCTTCTCTCAAGAAGATGTCTGGTAGGCCCATTTAAATACCTTTTTTGGACATTTCAAGATAGCAGATGTTTGAGTTGGGTCTATTAACACAGCTGTGAGTTGTTATTTTTTTCATTTTTTTATTTTTGACAAAATGAGCACTCCTGGAAGTGACAGATTTTGACTCATATTGAGTGATAAGACTGAGCTATTTAGAAACACTTTTTCAACATTTCAAGATAGCAGTTAGTTCAGTTTGATCTTATTAAAGACAGCTGTATCATTTTTTTTATTCATTTTGACATATTGTTTGGGACCACTTTTTTTGCTCTGTTTGAAGGCTGTCAGCTTCTTCTCAGGAAGAGAATCACTTAGCCTTTCGACTAATTTTGAAATGATAGGATGCCTATTTTAAAACACTTTCTCTATATTTCAAGATAGCAGTTAGTTAATTTTGAGCATATCAAAGACAGCTGCTACTTCATTTTATTAATTTTCACCATTTTTTTTTTTTTTACCCAAAATTATTCGAAGTCCACAGTCTCTGTCATTGAACTATGTTGAGCCGTGTGCCTGGTGATTGAACAGGTTACCAGGTGTGTTTTTGAATATAGTTCTTAATGGCTTCAGTGGTGTGCTGGGGTCCATTGCTTGCTAAGGGGGAACCTCCCACCCGGGTTCAGCCAACAGGGGGCGCCACCCAACCCCTCTAGTAAAACTGAATGTCTCTCTCTCTCTCTCTCTCTCTCAGGCTATGAAAAAAGCCCCACCTCCTCTCGCTCAGCCATTCTAACAGTGGAAGCCAGGATCTGTGAGAAACTATGATAATAAACTGCCAACAATAATGAAGCCATGTTTGTCTTGTGTGAGTGAGGATGTATTATTTAATTGTGTGATAACTTTAATTCTGTGATAACTTTATGTAATACATCCTCTGTTTCCTAACTGAATAAACATTTTAAGATAGCAGTTGGTTCAGTCTGATCATCTCATGTACTGTTGGAACTTTATTTTAATCCTTTTTCACTATTTTAATTTTTTTATGACAAATTCAAGAGCCTCTGTATACATTTTTACACATTTGTCCCCCACTCTCTACTTTGTACAATGACAGAGAAGTGGGACTCTGTCGTTTTTTCTGACAAGTTCTCTCATTGATCTCAGGTTCAGCCACCAGGGGTCCCCCACCCTCCATGAAAACTTTCATAGGCTCTCTTTCACTCAGTAATCATGTAACAAGTCGACAGGCTCCCAGAGGCAGGGCAATCAAAGGCTCCAAGTCACTGAAGTGCCCATCAGCCCAGCCATTGTTATTATTCATACCAGCCGTTCTACAGTGAAGCGGGTTGATTAGTAGGTTGGAACCCCGTTACAACGGACACTTTACAATGACGCAACAATCAGCGTTTGAGCTGGACACACTCATTTAGAACGCTCTTTAGAACGCTGTTTAGAACGCTTGTTTAGAACGCTCTTTAGAACGCTCATTTAGAACGCTCATTTAGAACGCTTCTTTAGAACGCTGTTTTAGAACACTCATTTAGAACGCTTATTTAGAACGCTCGTTTAGAACTCTCTTTAAAACGGACAGTTTCCAATGACGCAACAATCAGCGTTTGAGCTGGACACACTTTTTTCAGAAACTATTTACACAAAAACACACACAGTCCTTACAAAGTTTATCTCCTGAATGTGAGCAGTTTATTTTTGGATTCAAATGGTTCAGATATTCACAGAAGTATATATATATATATATATATATATATAGCACAACACAATCATCCTAACCGGAAAAAATGTAGGCTACATTTGTCGTAGCGCTAACTGAAGAAAGATTGACCCAACACAAGCAGTCATATTTTCTAACTCTCGGCTGACGTAAACTACAATATGAATTAGCTATTTGCAATTACTATGTATAATTAATCACATCACGGGGTGAGCTCACCATTGATCGAAATAATTAGGTAAAACACTTTCTAGAAATGGAAAGTTATCCGAGATTAGTTTCAGCGCGCAGCCATGCATTTTTTTCCCCCACAGAAACCGAAGATAATAAAAGACAAGATGTGTCACGTCCTGGCCAGTATAAGGGTTAATTGTCATTTTAGTTTGGTCAGGACGTGGCAGCGGGTATTTGTTTTATGTGGTTCAGGGTGGTGTGTTAGTTAGGAGGGCGTTTGATTTATTATTTTTGGGTTTTGAGTTATGGTCTATGTTGATGTATTTCTATGTGTAGTCTGGTTGATCTGTTTCTATGTTGAGTTAATTGGGATGGACTTCCAATTGAAGGCAGCTGTGTGGTGTTGCCTTTGATTGGAAGTCCTATATTAGTTGGGTGTGTTTGTCTGTGTATTTGTGGGAGATTGTTCCGTGTTTAGTGTGTGTAAACATAACAGGACTGTCAGTGTATCGTGCGTTCGTTTTTGTTATTTTGTATGTTCGTTTTGGAATTTATTAAAAGTTCAAAATGAACCATCTCAAATCTGCTGCATATTGGTCCTCATTTTCCGATGATGATTTCGCCATATCGTCCTCCGACGAAGAAATCCCTGACAGAATCTCCCACCAAACCAGGACCAAGCAGCAGAGGAATTTTGATTTGGACAAACGGGAGAGATGGACTTGGGAGCAGGTTATGGCCGGAGAAGGCCCATGGAGTAAGGCTGGTATGGACCGGGAACGTTTCCGAGGGACACGACTGGCGTTGAAGCACGAGAGGCACCCCCAATAATTTTTTTTGGGGGGGGCACACGGGTAGTTTGGCCTAGGAAGAGCCGGAAGCCAGCTACCCGTTTTTTTTTTTCAAATTTTTTTTTTTTAAATTTTTTAGCCAGCTACCCGTGGTTATATGGAGGAGCGTATGAGGTGGAGAGCGCCATGTTTCGCTGAGGAGCGCACTCTCTCACCCATACGCACGCACAGTCCGGTGCGCATTATTCCAGCCCCTCGCAGGTGCCGTGCTAGAGCGGGCATCCAGCATGGTAGGAGGATGCCTGCGCAGCGCATCTGGTCGCTGGTACGCCTCCGAGGACCAGGCTACCCAATGGGACTCCCTATGGGACTCCCAATCACAGCCAGTTGTGATACAGCCTGGATTTGAACCAGGGAGTCTGTAGTGACGTCTCTAGCACTGATGTGCAGTGCCTTTGACCGCTGCGCCACTAGGGAGTCATAAGGCCATGTAGCTTCAAAATACAACACAAGATAATACTTCTCTGACGCAATTAGCATTGTTTTACAGAGCTGATAGAAAAATGTAGCTAGCTACCTAAGCACGATTGAATATAACACCATAAAGGTTATAAAATGAGTAACGTTACCTCACGTGTCCGCGGTTATAAAGAATATACACAAATCTATTATGCTACAATAGAAACGACATACGTAATAATGCACTTACTTTGATAGAAACGCACACATTTCCAAAGTTATTATTAGTAAGGAAAACAATGAGGGCAACAGATGGAAAATGTCAACACGTGTGCAGATCCTGTTCTGACGGGAGATGAGCAAATGTCTGCAGACTTGAACTGCACAAACAATTGGAAAGTGCTTGGGGAATTTTGTCCCGGTCAGAAATGTCCCAAAAATGTAATTGTCCGCAAAAGTAAAAAAAAAAGAGACTATTTTTATGTGAATGAATGAGGAGCCGGAACACACCTCAATTCAAACTGTTCTTAGAAAATAAAAACTTGTTAAGAAAAACATTTGAAATTGAAGTTTGAAAACAGCCTATAAATAAAAACAGTCTGCGTGCTTTGGTTTGAGGGCAGCGCGGATTAAATGCACTGTGACGTAACAATCACATTCTGGAATGGAGAGAACATTCTAACATCATGAGTATAAAAAACTCACGCTGGGGCGACCGATAGAGATATTAGGAACTCACTAGGGGCCACCGATAGAGATATTAGGAACTCACGCTGGGGCGACCGATAGAGATATTAGGAACTCACGCTGGGGCGACCGATAGAGATATTAGGAACTCACGCTGGGGCGACCGATAGAGATATTAGGAACTCACGCTGGGGCGACCGATAGAGATATTAGGAACTCACGCTGGGGCGACCGATAGAGATATTAGGAACTCACGCTGGGGCGACCGATAGAGATATTAGGAACTCACGCTGGGGCGACCGATAGAGATATTAGGAACTCACGCTGGGGCGACCGATAGAGATAATAGGAACTCACGCTGGGGCGACCGATAGAGATATTAGGAACTCACGCTGGGGCGACCGATAGAGATATTAGGATCTCACGCTGGGGCGACCGATAGAGATATTAGGAACTCACGCTGGGGCGACCGATAGAGATATTAGGAACTCACGCTGGGGCGACCGATAGAGATATTAGGAACTCACGCTGGGGCGACCGATAGAGATATTAGGAACTCACGCTGTGGGGCGACCGATAGAGATATTAGGAACTCACGCTGGGGCGACCGATAGAGATATTAGGAACTCACGCTGGGGCGACCGATAGAGATATTAGGAACTCACGCTGGGGCGACCGATAGAGATATTAGGAACTCACGCTGGGGCGACCGATAGAGATAATAGGAACTCACGCTGGGGCGACCGATAGAGATATTAGGAACTCACGCTGGGGCGACCGATAGAGATATTAGGAACTCACGCTGGGGCGACCGATAGAGATATTAGGAACTCACGCTGGGGCGACCGATAGAGATATTAGGAACTCACGCTGGGGCGACCGATAGAGATATTAGGAACTCACGCTGGGGCGACCGATAGAGATATTAGGAACTCACGCTGGGGCGACCGATAGAGATATTAGGAACTCACGCTGGGACGACCGATAGAGATATTAGGAACTCACGCTGGGGCGACCGATAGAGATATTAGGAACTCACGCTGGGGCGACCGATAGAGATATTAGGAACTCACGCTGGGGCGACCGATAGAGATATTTGGAACTCACGCGTGAAGGGTTAAATCACTTTCTGGACCACAGGTTCTAGAACAGCTTCTATCCCAGTTCTATCTGCCTGTTAAATCAGTTTCTGGACCACAGGTTCTAGAACAGCTTCTATCCCAGTTCTATCTGCCTGTTAAATCAGTTTCTGGACCACAGGTTCTAGAACAGCTTCTATCCCAGTTCTATCTGCCTGTTAAATCAGTTTCTGGACCACAGGTTCTAGAACAGCTTCTATCCCAGTTCTATCTGCCTGTTAAATCAGTTTCTGGACCACAGGTTCTAGAACAGCTTCTATCCCAGTTCTATCTGCCTGTTAAATCAGTTTCTGGACCACAGGTTCTAGAACAGCTTCTATCCCAGTTCTATCTGCCTGTTAAATCAGTTTCTGGACCACAGGTTCTAGAACAGCTTCTATCCCAGTTCTATCTGCCTGTTAAATCAGTTTCTGGACCACAGGGTCTAGAACAGCTTCTATCCCAGTTCTATCTGCCTGTTAAATCAGTTTCTGGACCACAGGTTCTAGAACAGCTTCTATCCCAGTTCTATCTGCCTGTTAAATCAGTTTCTGGACCACAGGTTCTAGAACAGCTTCTATCCCAGTTCTCTCTGCCTGTTAAATCAGTTTCTGGACCACAGGTTCTAGAACAGCTTCTATCCCAGTTCTATCTGCCTGTTAAATCAGTTTCTGGACCACAGGTTCTAGAACAGCTTCTATCCCAGTTCTATCTGCCTGTTAAATCAGTTTCTGGACCACAGGTTCTAGAACAGCTTCTATCCCAGTTCTATCTGCCTGTTAAATCAGTTTCTGGACCACAGGTTCTAGAACAGCTTCTATCCCAGTTCTATCTGTCTGTTAAATCAGTTTCTGGACCACAGGTTCTAGAACAGCTTCTATACCAGTTCTATCTGCCTGTTAAATCAGTTTCTGGACCACAGGTTCTAGAACAGCTTCTATCCCAGTTCTATGTTCTATCTGCCTGTTAAATCAGTTTCTGGGCCACAGGTTCTAGAACAGCTTCTATCCCAGTTCTATCTGCCTGTTAAATCAGTTTCTGGACCACAGGTTCTAGAACAGCTTCTATCCCAGTTCTATCTGTCTGTTAAATCAATTTCTGGACCACAGGTTCTAGAACAGCTTCTATCCCAGTTCTATCTGCCTGTTAAATCAGTTTCTGGACCACAGGTTCTAGAACAGCTTCTATCCCAGTTCTATCTGCCTGTTAAATCAGTTTCTGGACCACAGGTTCTAGAACAGCTTCTATCCCAGTTCTACCTGCCTGTTAAATCAGTTTCTGGACCACAGGTTCTAGAACAGCTTCTATCCCAGTTCTATCTGCCTGTTAAATCAGTTTCTGGACCACAGGTTCTAGAACAGCTTCTATCCCAGTTCTATCTGCCTGTTAAATCAGTTTCTGGACCACAGGTTCTAGAACAGCTTCTATCCCAGTTCTATCTGCCTGTTAAATCAGTTTCTGGACCACAGGTTCTAGAACAGCTTCTATCCCAGTTCTATCTGCCTGTTAAATCAGTTTCTGGACCACAGGTTCTAGAACAGCTTCTATCCCAGTTCTGTCTGCCTGTTAAATCAGTTTCTGGACCACAGGTTCTAGAACAGCTTCTATCCCAGTTCTATCTGCCTGTTAAATCAGTTTCTGGACCACAGGTTCTAGAACAGCTTCTATCCCAGTTCTATCTGCCTGTTAAATCAGTTTCTGGACCACAGGTTCTAGAACAGCTTCTATCCCAGTTCTATCTGTCTGTTAAATCAGTTTCTGGACCACAGGTTCTAGAACAGCTTCTATCCCAGTTCTATCTGCCTGTTAAATCAGTTTCTGGACCACAGGTTCTAGAACAGCTTCTATCCCAGTTCTATCTGCCTGTTAAATCAGTTTGTGGACCACAGGTTCTAGAACAGCTTCTATCCCAGTTCTATCTGCCTGTTAAATCAGTTTCTGGACCACAGGTTCTAGAACAGCTTCTATCCCAGTTCTATCTGCCTGTTAAATCAGTTTCTGGACCACAGGTTCTAGAACAGCTTCTATCCCAGTTCTATCTGTCTGTTAAATCAGTTTCTGGACCACAGGTTCTAGAACAGCTTCTATCCCAGTTCTATCTGCCTGTTAAATCAGTTTCTGGACCACAGGTTCTAGAACAGCTTCTATCCCAGTTCTATCTGCCTGTTAAATCAGTTTCTGGACCACAGGTTCTAGAACAGCTTCTATCCCAGTTCTACCTGTTTTTTCATTTTTGACATAATGAGCACTCCTGGAAGTGACAGATTTTGACTCATATTGAGTGATAAGACTGAGCTATTTAAAAACACTTTTTCAACATTTCAAGATAGCAGTTAGTTCAGTTTGATCTTATTAAAGACAGCTGTATCATTTTTTTATTCATTTTGACATATTGTTTGGGACCACTTTTTTTGCTCTGTTTGAAGGCTGTCAGCTTCTTCTCAGGAGGAGAATCACTTAGCCTTTCGACTAATTTTCAAATGATAGGATGCCTATTTAAAAACACTTTAGTAGGTGCAAGCGTCCCACCTAGCCCATAGAGGTTAAACCTAAACAGAATAAGTTGCAACTTAAGGTATAATTATTTTATTCATTTTGACATATTGTTTGGGACCACTTTTTTTGCTCTGTTTGAAGGCTGTCAGCTTCTTCTCAGGAAGAGAATCCCTTAGCCTTTCGACTAATTTTGGGTTAGTTGGACTAATTTTGGGTTAGTTCTCTCAAGAAGAACTAACCCATCTCAACATGACGGAGAGTAAGACAGGAGAACCTATTTCAACATGACAGAGAGTAAGTCAGGAGTCCCTGACCTTATCTTCTCTATAGAAGATGTCTGGTAGGCAGGGCTGGGCGATATGGACCAAAAGTCATATTCCGATATATTTAGGCTGAATATCGATATAAGATATATATCCTGATTGGTCTATTCAGCATGGCTCTGTTCTGCCCTGCCTTGCCCCCTTGTGGAGCTCAAAAGTTACTTTCTTACTGTTATAACTCAAATCTGTGATTTTGTCAATGCAATAAACTATTTTTATGTTATTTGTAATATTGTTTTATTGCTATATCCTTATATTGTATTCTAATGAATAATTCCTCTTTATTCTGTACTTTCAGAAACCACAAACAGTATTTGCCAATATCATAACTGGAACTGGACATCTTTCCAGCTGAAGATTGAGGACAGCTTTTGTATGCTAACGTTCTCTCCTTAACAGTTTTACTGGATGGAAACACAGCAAGAAAACACATAGGCCAATATGTAATAGTCGTCTATTTTATTGAAGTATTGGTAGTTGGTTCAACAACTTGTTTTACTAGAGGACAAAAAAATGGAATATGCATAACCCATATTTAATATTCATGCAGTGACTGAACAACAACTGCCTTTCCACCCCCACCTCTAAAGGCATAGTATCATGGCAGGTCACCTGTCAAGTCACCTGTCAGGTCAGTCAGTCACTTATTGCTGCAGATGTGCTCAATAATGCTTGAGCATGTGATACTCCTCAAAGCATGGTGAAATACATAGAGGTGTATCACAAGCTAAACACATGTATTTTGTCATCTTCCTCTGCTTACTTCTCCTGGCGCCAGACAGGCAGACTTTGCAGTGCCTCCGTGTGCGACTACCTTGAGCAGCAGTTTGAGGGACTTTGCAGGGAAAATGCCGTGCAGTGAGGCGTAGGGGATTGTCTACAGCAGGGCGACCCCCCCCCCCCCCCCCCCCCCCCCCCCCCCCAGTGGAGGGGCGCCGAAGGGTGTGGTGCTCCTCCAACAGCTCTCTCATGAGGTTCTCTCTGTATTTTTGGTAGGTAATTACTTTACCTATGAGGGAGTGGGGAGGATGAGGAAAGTTAGAGGATGATGAGGCAGTGGGTAGGTTGGTGAGATATTGTCACTGTAATTGCATAATGGATTTGTATGTGAACTGTACATCCAATTACAAAGGGTGTGGTGCTCCTCTCTGTATTGAGCTAGGGCTGGGCGATATGGACCAGAAGTCATTTCCCGATATATTTAGTCTGAATATCGATATAAGATATATATCCTGATATTTCTTCCGCAAAGTGAGAGCAAATGTTCAGTCAAAGTCAAAGCCAGATATGACATGTCTCAAGTAGTTTTATTGAAAGCGGCTATTTCAGTGAACAGTTGAAAAATCAAATGAATAAATAATAAACAGGGCTCTTCACCTGGTTCAGATTAAATGCTCAGCTGTTCAAATAACAACAACATGTAAACATAAACACTGTAGAACAACAGGACGACCTTTTTGGAAATCAAAGCTCCATAAGGTGCACATTTAAATAAATACAAATATCTTAAACAAAAATAGCCTATAAAATAAAATAGGCCTATCTTTTTCTGAAATAAATATTATATATATTTATGAGAAAAGTCAACTTTTTTTTAGTTTGACAACTTTAAATGGCTTATTAAAATCAATTTACAGATTTCTTCTCCTTTCTAACAAATCCACAGATGCAAATAACGAACATTACAAAATAATAAACTATGACAAACACTATTAAGGGCAGCAATTATATATAAATAAAGAACAAAATAAAGTGCTCAGTTTGAGAAAATGTTTTTTAAACATCAGCCTGAGATTACCATTTGCTTTTTGTTAACTCAATTTCTTATCTGAACAGCCTCAACCAGTTGCACAAGAAACAGACTATCAACTCAATAAACATTTTCCCCCTCTTTTTTTACTTTGATAAACAGTAATGCTGTCTTGAGGTAGACATTAGAAGACAAGCGTGTCCTCCTTCGTTTAAAGATTTTGTGCGAGAAACACCAGCCTGTCAACGGCATCCGGCTTCAGAGATGCTCTGTGGCAGGTCACGATATTGCCACTGCAGCTGAAAACCCTTTCGGAGGGTGAACTGGTAGCTGGTACCAAGAGATACTTTTTTGCCAGGTGGCTCAGAGCTGGAAAGACAACTTCATGATCCTTCCACCACTTGAGGGGATCAGTGTCACTCTCCACACTTGCTGACTGCAAGTAACTTGACAGTTCATTTTCAATAGCCTCCCTCTTGGTTGGTGGTGCAGTGGTGGTGGCTGTGCGCTGCTTGAAGAAGCTTGCCAGTGTCTTAGCTTTTGGTGCCACTGCTGCTTCTCCATCTGCAGGCTCAGGCACAGTTGGCACACGTAGGTAAGGCGGTTGACAGCTGCTCTCATCAGCCAGTAGCGTCTCCACCTCCAAGACAGCTCTGTGCTTCAATGCATCAACTTTTTCACTTGGGATATAGGTGGCCCTGAAGCGTGGATCCACAAATGAAGCCATCTCCAATAGGTCAGTAGTGGCTGGGTCAGAATACTTGCGGTTGAGGTACTCAACAATGCCGGTCTTGATCGATTTGCAAAGCTCGCTATCACCCTCTTCACATGCCAGGAGACTTTCGTTAAAAAGGTGCAGCACAGGTTTTACATATGATAGAGTGACGTACTCCTCACCTGACAAAGCATCGGTAAAGTCCTGGAGAGGTTTCAGGACCTTTTGGACTGCTTCTAGGACCTCTAAGTCCTGCCAGGTAGGGACAAGGTGCCTGGTCTTTTTGTCATTAGACAGGACTTTGGCCAGTGCTCCTTCCTGCTCCAGGACTCTATCATCTGCTGCCTTGATCCCCAGCGTGTGGCAGACTCGGTTATGAGTTGGTGACTTGGCAGACCCAGCTGAATCTGGACTTCAGCAAGATGTCTCCTTTTCTTCCAGCTGAACCAAAAACAGCTTACAATTCTCTTGCACAGAGAAATGGCCCGGGTGACGCGCTTGTCATTCATGCCATGTCCTGTCAGAATCATAAAAAAAACTATTAAACAAATGTGCTTATGCGAGAAAATTTGACTCTGTTTTCACTTTAACACACTCACACAACTAAGTGCTTTCCAAAATCAAGCTTTAGAAATATTCTACATTAATATTTTCTTGTTTCATAGTTTATTTTTTTTAATCAACGCCAGTCCTAATCATAAATATCAAATATTATATTCATTTATTTTGTGAATTTGAATCCTGTAAGTGATTTTTATGTATTATTATTTGTGTATAATTTATAAATGATGACTATACTGTATGTACATTTACTGATGTTTCGTTCTTGTTGTTGTTCTTAGTATTTATGCTTAGTATTTAATGCTACTTCATATTTCTACTCCACTAAAAACTCCACAATGTTTAGGCCTACCTACGTGTCAACATTAGTTTCTAGTTACTTTGCAGTTGGCTCTTCAATCCAGAGAAAAAACTATAGTCTATCATAATAACTAAATATGTTACCTTGATGATATCAACAGGCTAACCAGCATTTTAAAGTCATAATTACCTCACATTTACCAGCTGTAACATTAAAGTGGTAAACACATCAATGCATCACTAATTCTTATCCAATAACCTAATAAATATGGTTCTGAAATCTACCATCCTGTATTGTAAGTGATTTTACTTTTAGCACTTTATGTTTTGTGTTTTATTAATCAATTTTTGGCCAAGACAGCAGCATAAAACAAAAAAAGTTGCAGACAGACACAAAGGAAAATAATAAAAAACTAATATTTGAATATGTTTTTTTCTTTAAAGTAAAATATGTGAATACTCCTTAATAAAACACTGCACTCCCCAATAGCCAAGTGTAGTCTGACCGAAGCACTGCATCCTCATCGTTCAGCTCCACCGCTCTGACCACGTCGCTCCCGTTGGCGGTTGTTATAGCAACCGGATGCTTTTCTTGGAGTTTCCCAGCTTGCGTCCTGCGAGGCCTCAGCTATATGCTCACCGGTGTGATCCTGGGGGGAAATAACTTGTTTTGGAGACACGACGCTGTTTTCATCTCCCCCAGTCGTTGAATGAAGTGAACATGTCACGCTTCATGTAAAGGCTCACATTGTCCTGCTCGACCACATATCGCTGGTCAACGCCAAAATGGGTCCCGTTAGCGAGCCGGTCAGCAAGGCTCTGCCTGACTTCAGTGGACATTTGTGGCAGTGCTTCTCGTGTAAAGTAGTTGGGAAGCTCATATCTCGGGTCCATAGTTTTCAGTAGCTTTTTGAATCCGACTTGTTCCACAGTTGCAACAGGGACCATATCTTTAGCAATGTGATAGGACACCGCTGTAGTTATAGTACACCACTTGCCAATTTTCTTTTCATAAAGGCTCACTGCGGGAAAATGAAGTTTGCAGTGAGCTTTGTTTCGGGGCTGGAGCTTTTCCGGGTTGTCGACGGCTTGCGGCTGGGGCTTCTGCAGCGCGCAGTTTCACACACTCTTCGTATTGCAGTTTGTGCCACTGTTTTAGGTGGTGAAAAAGATTTGTAGTGCTTCCACCCCTGGCTGTAACTTTTTTTTATGGCACTGCCTACATATAACGTGATTTTGTTGCTCATCTGATACTTTGAATCCGAACCATCTCCAAATGACTGAGCCAATGCTTTTTCTTTTACTAACCAATTCCTCGTCAAAACGCTCCGCAGACGCTGTTGCTTCCTCCATGTTTGTTGAAGTGTCTGTTCCTGCCCCTCCGCCCTCTATGCATGAAAGAGGAGGCGCGGGGAGCAGCGCAGAGAGCTCCGGGTCTGCAGCTTGCTTGGAGCAAGAATCAAAGCGCAAATTTCAACTATATCGATATATGCGAAATGGTCTAATTTCATATCACATTTAAAATATATATCGATATATTTTTTTATATCGATATATCGCCCAGCCCTAGTCAGGCTGATAAGAACAATTCTTATTTTGTATAACGGGTCACTTACGCTTCAAACACACCGACTGCGTCATTGCATCACTGCTACGTAACATTTTGCGCAGCTACGCAACTATACTGACGCTTCGAACACACCGACTGCGTCATTGCATCACTGCTACGTAACATTTTGCGCAGCTAGGCAACTATACTGATGCAGGCACCTTTTGCAGATGGTCGCATGCGGTTGTACACATGGAGGAGAGAATCATTTTCGCAGTATCCTCAAAACCGTGTCTTTTTGACACAACTGCTGACAGCTACAGGGACATAAACACAAAAAATGCT
This sequence comes from Salmo salar, assembly GCF_965601325.2. Lineage (NCBI taxonomy): Eukaryota > Metazoa > Chordata > Actinopteri > Salmoniformes > Salmonidae > Salmo > Salmo salar. The sequence goes on along the minus strand of NW_027675516.1, from coordinate 148,745 downwards.
GCTTGGAGACAAGTGTCCACGATAGTAGGATTGCCAGGTCAGTTTAGTAGTGAGCACGTGCTAGATGTGGCTAGTTAGCTAGCTAGCTAACCTAGCTTGCTAACCTAGCCAATGAGGTGTGTGTGTGTGAAAGAAATAGTCAAATAAATTATGCTAGTTACTACCCCTGATAACTTTACCAAATAATCATGTTTGAAAGAGTGAGTGTGTATGTCATAAATAGTCCTAGAAATGGTAGATACTACTGTACCCCTGATAATTTGGTCAGATAACCGTGTGTGTGTCTATGTGTACAGTAGGTGACATATCCATGCTAGCTATCTAATAACTATAGGTATGCTAGGTAATGGTTTGGCTTATCATGTCTATGTAGAAGAAGACTGGAGGAGGAAGTGGAGAGGACTCAGGGACAGGTATCAGAGAGAGAGAGAAGGACAGAGAAAGAGAAGAAGAGGTCTGGGTCAGCAGCTTCAGGCCAGCAGCCTTGGTGCTTCTGCCACATTCTTTCTTTTCTGGATCCATTTATTGTGCCTTGGGCAACGAGTGGCAATTTTACAGCCAGACCCTCTACTACATCATCCACAAGTGTTGTCCCCACCGGTGCATCAAGACCCTCAATGTCACCTACAACTGCGACCATCGCCTCCACCGCTGCAGCGAGATCCTCTACAATGTCTACATCATCCACAAGTATGACCACCATCGGTGCAGCGAGATCCTCTACAATGTCTACATCATCCACAAGTATCACCACCATCGGTGCTGCGAGACCCTCTACAATGTCTACATCATCCACGAGTATGACCACCACCGGTGCAGCGAGACCCCTCTACAATGTCTACATCATCCACAAGTATCACCACCATCGGTGCTGCGAGACCCTCTACAATGTCTACATCATCCACGAGTATGACCACCACCGGTGCAGCCATGGAAGACGATGAAATGGAGGAAGCACCTCTGGATCTAGGACCACCTGAGATTATTATGAACCTCACGGAAGTGACCACTGAGGACCTCGTTGAACAGGATGTGGCCGTGGAGACAAACAGAGAGAGAAACGAAGAGGAACAACGTCACACCAGGCGTCATCGAAGGTTCCAGATCCACTCAACTCATTTCAGCAGAGGCTCCTCCAAGCCGTCGAGAGGGATGCAGCCCAACCTGATGCTCACAGGAAGGAGGATGAAGAGACCCTCTTTGCCATGAGCCTGGTGCCACAACCCTGAATAGGCTGCCTCAGCAAAGAAAAGCAGCAGTCAAAGTTAAAATGGATCAGCTGCTTTTCCAAGCCGAGTTCAATGGTACGTTTTTTTTCTTCTCCACATCACAGGTAGTGTCATAAGTGTTGCCACAGTGAAGTAGGTAATTCTTTACAGTATACTCATGTAGGCTAATTGGTATTTCAGATCAAAGTATTAATATGAGGCAAATGTACAGCTGTTGTTTCTAGGTTAGAAAATATCCCTAAACAACAGTTTACTGTCTAAATATTTTCCTGTCATATTCATCTTTATCTCTGAAATACAAATTCCATGAGTAAACAGCAAGTATTACCAACTTTACTGCACTGTTCCAATATTTATGCCTCTAACTACACTATACAAGCAGTATTTAGTTAACATAAATCTCACCTTTTATGGTTTTCTATTATGTTAAGCTTGTATGTGTTGTTTTTCTCTTCCCTTCCAGAGATGGAGTCCATTTAGCCGAGCAGCTCACAGGAAGGACAGGAAGAGGAGAGCCAGCTCACAGGAAGGACAGGAAGAGGAGAGGAGTTGTCTGGTTGTTCTTCCCTTCCAGAGATGGAGTCCATTTAGCCGAGCAGCTCACAGGAAGGACAGGAAGAGGAGAGGAGTTGTCTGGTTGTTGTTCCCTTCCAGAGATGGAGTCCATTTAGCCGAGCAGCTCACAGGAAGGACAGGAAGAGGAGAGGAGTTGTCTGGTTGTTGTTCCCTTCCAGAGATGGAGTCCATTTAGCCGAGCAGCTCACAGGAAGGACAGGAAGAGGAGAGGAGTTGTCTGGTTGTTGTTCCCTTCCAGAGATGGAGTCCATTTAGCCGAGCAGCTCACAGGAAGGACAGGAAGAGGAGAGGAGTTGTCTGGTTGTTGTTCCCTTCCAGAGATGGAGTCCATTTAGCCGAGCAGCTCACAGGAAGGACAGGAAGAGGAGAGGAGTTGTCTGGTTGTTGTTCCCTTCCAGAGATGGAGTCCATTTAGCCGAGCAGCTCACAGGAAGGACAGGAAGAGGAGAGGAGTTGTCTGGTTGTTGTTCCCTTCCAGAGATGGAGTCCATTTAGCCGAGCAGCTCACAGGAAGGACAGGAAGAGGAGAGGAGTTGTCTGGTTGTTGTTCCCTTCCAGAGATGGAGTCCATTTAGCCGAGCAGCTCACAGGAAGGACAGGAAGAGGAGAGGAGTTGTCTGGTTGTTGTTCTTCACCTCCCTCATTGTACCTTTCTTTTCACACACGTCTGTTCCGTTTAAATTCAGTCAATTCATAGTCATTAGTTTATAAAGTCTCGGGATAGCATTCATTATTAGTGTTACATAGATTTCTGAATTGACAGAATTGAAACTCATACACTGAAGAATTCACAGATGCTCTTTTTGAAATGTTTACACGCACACACACCTCTTTCAATAGTTGTATTTTTTTTAAACATTTTTTACACTTACCGGTCATGTTCTTTCCTGTACTTGAATACTTATTAAATTATGTTTTCATAGTCAGTTGTTTATTAATATCTCATTTAGACTTAATCTGCTCATTTCTTCCCTACACCTTCGCAGATCTACGACAAGATGAAAGTAAAAACACATTCTCTTCCTAATTCATTCTTTTCCCACCTGTATTTTGTCAGGCCAGTGAACATGGTGTTAAACTGTACTATTTGTATGGACCCTAGGTTACCCTTTCCCTTAGTTATCATACTAACTGTATGTCCTATAACCTTAATTAGTGCTCCTGCTCACCTGATGTACCATGCCAGGTGTGTATAATACTGACGTTAATGAGAGAGGGAAGGGGTTAAGGTGTGGTCCTGCTCACCTGATGTACCATGCCAGGTGTGTATAATACTGACGTTAATGAGAGAGGGAAGGGGTTTTAAGGTGTGGTCCTGCTCACCTGATGTACCATGCCAGGTGTGTATAATACTGACGTTAATGAGAGAGGGAAGGGGTTAAGGTGTGGTCCTGCTCACCTGATGTACCATGCCAGGTGTGTATAATACTGACGTTAATGAGAGAGGGAAGGGGTTAAGGTGTGGTCCTGCTCACCTGATGTACCATGCCAGGTGTGTATAATACTGACGTTAATGAGAGAGGGAAGGGGTTAAGGTGTGGTCCTGCTCACCTGATGTACCATGCCAGGTGTGTATAATACTGACGTTAATGAGAGAGGGAAGGGGTTAAGGTGTGGTCCTGCTCACCTGATGTACCATGCCAGGTGTGTATAATACTGACGTTAATGAGAGAGGGAAGGGGTTTTAAGGTGTGGTCCTGCTCACCTGATGTACCATGCCAGGTGTGTATAATACTGATGTTAATGAGAGAGGGAAGGGGTTAAGGTGTGGTCCTGCTCACCTGATGTACCATGCCAGGTGTGTATAATACTGACGTTAATGAGAGAGGGAAGGGGTTAAGGTGTGGTCCTGCTCACCTGATGTACCATGCCAGGTGTGTATAATACTGACGTTAATGAGAGAGGGAAGGGGTTTTAAGGTGTGGTCCTGCTCACCTGATGTACCATGCCAGGTGTGTATAATACTGACGTTAATGAGAGAGGGAAGGGGTTAAGGTGTGGTCCTGCTCACCTGATGTACCATGCCAGGTGTGTATAATACTGACGTTAATGAGAGAGGGAAGGGGTTAAGGTGTGGTCCTGCTCACCTGATGTACCATGCCAGGTGTGTATAATACTGACGTTAATGAGAGAGGGAAGGGGTTAAGGTGTGGTCCTGCTCACCTGATGTACCATGCCAGGTGTGTATAATACTGACGTTAATGAGAGAGGGAAGGGGTTAAGGTGTGGTCCTGCTCACCTGATGTACCATGCCAGGTGTGTATAATACTGACGTTAATGAGAGAGGGAAGGGGTTAAGGTGTGGTCCTGCTCACCTGATGTACCATGCCAGGTGTGTATAATACTGACGTTAATGAGAGAGGGAAGGGGTTAAGGTGTGGTCCTGCTCACCTGATGTACCATGCCAGGTGTGTATAATACTGACGTTAATGAGAGAGGGAAGGGGTTAAGGTGTGGTCCTGCTCACCTGATGTACCATGCCAGGTGTGTATAATACTGACGTTAATGAGAGAGGGAAGGGGTTTTAAGGGGTGGTCCTGCTCACCTGATGTACCATGCCAGGTGTGTATAATACTGACGTTAATGAGAGAGGGAAGGGGTTAAGGTGTGGTCCTGCTCACCTGATGTACCATGCCAGGTGTGTATAATACTGACGTTAATGAGAGAGGGAAGGGGTTAAGGTGTGGTCCTGCTCACCTGATGTACCATGCCAGGTGTGTATAATACTGACGTTAATGAGAGAGGGAAGGGGTTAAGGTGTGGTCCTGCTCACCTGATGTACCATGCCAGGTGTGTATAATACTGACGTTAATGAGAGAGGGAAGGGGTTAAGGTGTGGTCCTGCTCACCTGATGTACCATGCCAGGTGTGTATAATACTGACGTTAATGAGAGAGGGAAGGGGTTAAGGTGTGGTCCTGCTCACCTGATGTACCATGCCAGGTGTGTATAATACTGACGTTAATGAGAGAGGGAAGGGGTTAAGGTGTGGTCCTGCTCACCTGATGTACCATGCCAGGTGTGTATAATACTGACGTTAATGAGAGAGGGAAGGGGTTAAGGTGTGGTCCTGCTCACCTGATGTACCATGCCAGGTGTGTATAATACTGACGTTAATGAGAGAGGGAAGGGGTTAAGGTGTGGTCCTGCTCACCTGATGTACCATGCCATGTGTGTATAATACTGACGTTAATGAGAGAGGGAAGGGGTTAAGGTGTGGTCCTGCTCACCTGATGTACCATGCCAGGTGTGTATAATACTGACGTTAATGAGAGAGGGAAGGGGTTAAGGTGTGGTCCTGCTCACCTGATGTACCATGCCAGGTGTGTATAATACTGACGTTAATGAGAGAGGGAAGGGGTTAAGGTGTGGTCCTGCTCACCTGATGTACCATGCCAGGTGTGTATAATACTGACGTTAATGAGAGAGGGAAGGGGTTAAGGTGTGGTCCTGCTCACCTGATGTACCATGCCAGGTGTGTATAATACTGACGTTAATGAGAGAGGGAAGGGTTAAGGTGTGGTCCTGCTCACCTGATGTACCATGCCAGGTGTGTATAATACTGACGTTAATGAGAGAGGGAAGGGGTTAAGGTGTGGTCCTGCTCACCTGATGTACCATGCCAGGTGTGTATAATACTGACGTTAATGAGAGAGGGAAGGGGTTAAGGTGTGGTCCTGCTCACCTGATGTACCATGCCAGGTGTGTATAATACTGACGTTAATGAGAGAGGGAAGGGGTTAAGGTGTGGTCCTGCTCACCTGATGTACCATGCCAGGTGTGTATAATACTGACGTTAATGAGAGAGGGAAGGGTTAAGGTGTGGTCCTGCTCACCTGATGTACCATGCCAGGTGTGTATAATACTGACGTTAATGAGAGAGGGAAGGGGTTAAGGTGTGGTCCTGCTCACCTGATGTACCATGCCAGGTGTGTATAATACTGACGTTAATGAGAGAGGGAAGGGGTTAAGGTGTGGTCCTGCTCACCTGATGTACCATGCCAGGTGTGTATAATACTGACGTTAATGAGAGAGGGAAGGGGTTTTAAGGTGTGGTCCTGCTCACCTGATGTACCATGCCAGGTGTGTATAATACTGACGTTAATGAGAGAGGGAAGGGGTTAAGGTGTGGTCCTGCTCACCTGATGTACCATGCCAGGTGTGTATAATACTGACGTTAATGAGAGAGGGAAGGGTTAAGGTGTGGTCCTGCTCACCTGATGTACCATGCCAGGTGTGTATAATACTGACGTTAATGAGAGAGGGAAGGGGTTTTAAGGTGTGGTCCTGCTCACCTGATGTACCATGCCAGGTGTGTATAATACTGATGTTAATGAGAGAGGGAAGGGGTTTTAAGGTGTGGTCCTGCTCACCTGATGTACCATGCCAGGTGTGTATAATACTGACGTTAATGAGAGAGGGAAGGGTTAAGGTGTGGTCCTGCTCACCTGATGTACCATGCCAGGTGTGTATAATACTGACGTTAATGAGAGAGGGAAGGGTTAAGGTGTGGTCCTGCTCACCTGATGTACCATGCCAGGTGTGTATAATACTGACGTTAATGAGAGAGGGAAGGGGTTTTAAGGTGTGGTCCTGCTCACCTGATGTACCATGCCAGGTGTGTATAATACTGACGTTAATGAGAGAGGGAAGGGGTTAAGGTGTGGTCCTGCTCACCTGATGTACCATGCCAGGTGTGTATAATACTGACGTTAATGAGAGAGGGAAGGGGTTAAGGTGTGGTCCTGCTCACCTGATGTACCATGCCAGGTGTGTATAATACTGACGTTAATGAGAGAGGGAAGGGGTTAAGGTGTGGTCCTGCTCACCTGATGTACCATGCCAGGTGTGTATAATACTGACGTTAATGAGAGAGGGAAGGGGTTAAGGTGTGGTCCTGCTCACCTGATGTACCATGCCAGGTGTGTATAATACTGACGTTAATGAGAGAGGGAAGGGGTTTTAAGGTGTGGTCCTGCTCACCTGATGTACCATGCCAGGTGTGTATAATACTGACGTTAATGAGAGAGGGAAGGGGTTAAGGTGTGGTCCTGCTCACCTGATGTACCATGCCAGGTGTGTATAATACTGACGTTAATGAGAGAGGGAAGGGGTTAAGGTGTGGTCCTGCTCACCTGATGTACCATGCCAGGTGTGTATAATACTGACGTTAATGAGAGAGGGAAGGGGTTAAGGTGTGGTCCTGCTCACCTGATGTACCATGCCAGGTGTGTATAATACTGACGTTAATGAGAGAGGGAAGGGGTTAAGGTGTGGTCCTGCTCACCTGATGTACCATGCCAGGTGTGTATAATACTGACGTTAATGAGAGAGGGAAGGGGTTTTAAGGTGTGGTCCTGCTCACCTGATGTACCATGCCAGGTGTGTATAATACTGACGTTAATGAGAGAGGGAAGGGGTTAAGGTGTGGTCCTGCTCACCTGATGTACCATGCCAGGTGTGTATAATACTGACGTTAATGAGAGAGGGAAGGGGTTAAGGTGTGGTCCTGCTCACCTGATGTACCATGCCAGGTGTGTATAATACTGACGTTAATGAGAGAGGGAAGGGGTTTTAAGGTGTGGTCCTGCTCACCTGATGTACCATGCCAGGTGTGTATAATACTGACGTTAATGAGAGAGGGAAGGGTTAAGGTGTGGTCCTGCTCACCTGATGTACCATGCCAGGTGTGTATAATACTGACGTTAATGAGAGAGGGAAGGGGTTAAGGTGTGGTCCTGCTCACCTGATGTACCATGCCAGGTGTGTATAATACTGACGTTAATGAGAGAGGGAAGGGGTTTTAAGGTGTGGTCTTTACTCCCAAATGTCACTTAAATATAGCTTCCAAATGAAGAGAGACAATGATGCATAAAGTCATCTGGGGGAAAAAATGATATTTTATGGACAACGGTGGATGGTTCTTAAAATAACCTTTGTGTTATTGGGCTCTTCAAAGAGCTGTTTCCCTCCACGGCAAACTGCCATGGAACTTCACCTGCTGGCGATGAGAAGTAGGTGGTCAGCTTCTCCCTCACCTGGAGTGCCTGTCTGGGGGCGTTGTTGGCACTTGCCCTGGTGACATCAGGTAGGTGACCATTTGGCGTGCCCATCTCCATCCGGAGCGGCTCCTGGAATGACCTCTGCAGGTAGTTGTGGAGAACACGTGGCCTTCACGCAGGCATCGACATTTGAGGGGCTGAGACCAAGCACTCTCCGATACATTCTCCACCGGGCTGCCAGAATCCCAAAGGCGCATTCAACAACTAACCTTGCCCTGGACAGTCGTTTGTTAAAGATCCTTACAGGCTTTGGCAGCTGGCGTCCAGCGTAGGGCCTCATGAGGTTGGGTCTTAAAGGGAAGGCCTCGTCGCCGACGACGACGTGAGGAACAGGTCCCAGGTCTTCAGCCCCAGGGAGTGATGCAGGTGGTGGAATCTCCAGGGTGCCATCCTGAAGTGCCTGGCCAAAGGCAGAGTCCCGGAGGGTCCCGCCATCACTTCCCATAAGCACCAACATCGACAACACGGAAACAGTAGAGGCCATCTACTACAGCCAAGAGTACAACTTAATATGTACCCTTGTACACATTGTACAATTTACAATGTGACCCAGTTCAATGGGTCTGAACAGACCTGGGGGATGTCAGACATGAAGATGTCTAAACACAACTGGAATATCATTAGTTTGTGATTCATTGTTAATGGATTTTCAATCAGGAACACAGAGGAACAACTTGACAACATAACAATGTGTGGGTGGGTGGAGATCTAATATTGTTTTGTGACAAACACTAAAGCATGATATTCTAATAAATCTACACCCTATTCCCTACGTAGAACACTACTTTAGACCTGGTCAGAAGCACCGTAGTGCACTACGTAGGGAATAGGGAACCATTTGGAACAGAGACCAGTAATTCCCCTGAATATCTTTCTCTTCCTCATCTGGTTTCTTTAACAGCCCTTCACTCCTCCCCTCTTCCTCTTCCTCCCTTTTCATTCTATTCTATCAGCCACACCACTAGCTCACCTCCACACAATCCATTTACAAGTTAAAGACACACCTTGGAATAAATAACAAAGGAAAACTATTACTAGATGAAGTTTAGTGTTGTATTTTTTATTTCCCATCACCATAAATCATATTTAATCACTGAACAGTAGCAGACCTAACTTCATCTGTTCCTGACTCTGGATAGTGGATTAAAAAGACCATCAATCTCCAATGATATTAAAGTACTATTCTGAACATTACTGATATACTGAGTGGCAAGTCCAGATATCTGCTGGTTTTATTGTTTGGTCAATAGCACCACCTGCTGGACAGGTTTAATGTTGCTGGACTGAGCAGTATGGGAGGATGAAAGATGACACATTTAGGGCCGGTTTCCTGGACATCTACATTGAACACGCTTTTTAGTCCAGGACTAGGATTAATCTGTGTCTGGGAAACCAGTCCATATCAATGGTTCTGAGAAAACATATCAATGGTTCTGAATGACAACCAATATACATCATCAACACCAGACATCATTATTCATGGAAATGTACATTGTATTTTATCAAATATGAAAACCTTAAATCTCTTCAAATTCAAATCAGTCAGAAAATAAGGATCGTACAGACTACACCAGCATGACTAGTATCTATGTGGACCCTACTACAGTTTAACCAGCTCAGCTATAGACTACACCAGCATGACTAGTATCTATGTGGACCCTACTACAGTTTAACCAGCTCAGCTATAGACTACACCAGCATGACTAGTATCTATGTGGACCCTACTACAGTTTAACCAGCTCAGCTATAGACTACACCAGCACGACTAGTATCTATGTGGACCCTACTACAGTTTAACCAGCTCAGCTATAGACTACACCAGCATGACTAGTATCTATGTGGACCCTACTACAGTTTAACCAGCTCAGCTATAGACTACACCAGCATGACTAGTATCTATGTGGACCCTACTACAGTTTAACCAGCTCAGCTATAGACTACACCAGCATGACTAGTATCTATGTGGACCCTACTACAGTTTAACCAGCTCAGCTATAGACTACACCGGCATGACTAGTATCTATGTGGACCCTACTACAGTTTAACCAGCTCAGCTATAGACTACACCGGCATGACTAGTATCTATGTGGACCCTACTACAGTTTAACCAGCTCAGCTATAGACTACACCGGCATGACTAGTATCTATGTGGACCCTACTACAGTTTAACCAGCTCAGCTATAGACTACACCAGCTTGACTAGTATCTATGTGGACCCTACTACAGTTTAACCAGCTCAGCTATAGACTACACCAGCATGACTAGTATCTATGTGGACCCTACTACAGTTTAACCAGCTCAGCTATAGACTACACCAGCATGACTAGTATCTATGTGGACCCTACTACAGTTTAACCAGCTCAGCTATAGACTACACCAGCATGACTAGTATCTATGTGGACCCTACTACAGTTTAACCAGCTCAGCTATAGACTACACCAGCATGACTAGTATCTATGTGGACCCTACTACAGTTTAACCAGCTCAGCTATAGACTACACCAGCATGACTAGTATCTATGTGGACCCTACTACAGTTTAACCAGCTCAGCTATAGACTACACCAGCATGACTAGTATCTATGTGGACCCTACTACAGTTTAACCAGCTCAGCTATAGACTACACCAGCATGACTAGTATCTATGTGGACCCTACTACAGTTTAACCAGCTCAGCTATAGACTACACCAGCATGACTAGTATCTATGTGGACCCTACTACAGTTTAACCAGCTCAGCTATAGACTACACCAGCATGACTAGTATCTATGTGGGCCCTACTACAGTTTAACCAGCTCAGCTATAGACTACACCAGCACGACTAGTATCTATGTGGACCCTACTACAGTTTAACCAGCTCAGCTATAGACTACACCAGCACGACTAGTATCTATGTGGACCCTACTACAGTTTAACCAGCTCAGCTATAGACTACACCAGCACGACTAGTATCTATGTGGACCCTACTACAGTTTAACCAGCTCAGCTATAGACTACACCAGCATGACTAGTATCTATGTGGACCCTACTACAGTTTAACCAGCTCAGCTATAGACTACACCAGCATGACTAGTATCTATGTGGACCCTACTACAGTTTAACCAGCTCAGCTATAGACTACACCAGCATGACTAGTATCTATGTGGACCCTACTACAGTTTAACCAGCTCAGCTATAGACTACACCAGCATGACTAGTATCTATGTGGACCCTACTACAGTTTAACCAGCTCAGCTATAGACTACACCAGCATGACTAGTATCTATGTGGGCCCTGCTACAGTTTAACCAGCTCAGCTACAGACTACACCAGCATGACTAGTATCTATGTGGGCCCTACTACAGTTTAACCAGCTCAGCTATAGACTACACCAGCACGACTAGTATCTATGTGGACCCTACTACAGTTTAACCAGCTCAGCTATAGACTACACCAGCACGACTAGTATCTATGTGGACCCTACTACAGTTTAACCAGCTCAGCTATAGACTACACCAGGACGACTAGTATCTATGTGGACCCTACTACAGTTTAACCAGCTCAGCTATAGACTACACCAGCATGACTAGTATCTATGTGGACCCTACTACAGTTTAACCAGCTCGGCTATAGACTACACCAGCACGACTAGTATCTATGTGGACCCTACTACAGTTTAACCAGCTCGGCTATAGACTACACCAGCACGACTAGTATCTATGTGGACCCTACTACAGTTTAACCAGCTCAGCTATAGACTACACCAGCATGACTAGTATCTATGTGGACCCTACTACAGTTTAACCAGCTCAGCTATAGACTACACCAGCATGACTAGTATCTATGTGGACCCTACTACAGTTTAACCAGCTCAGCTATAGACTACACCAGCACGACTAGTATCTATGTGGACCCTACTACAGTTTAACCAGCTCAGCTATAGACTACACCAGCATGACTAGTATCTATGTGGACCCTACTACAGTTTAACCAGCTCAGCTATAGACTACACCAGCATGACTAGTATCTATGTGGACCCTACTACAGTTTAACCAGCTCAGCTATAGACTACACCAGCATGACTAGTATCTATGTGGACCCTACTACAGTTTAACCAGCTCAGCTATAGACTGCACCAGCATGACTAGTATCTATGTGGACCCTACTACAGTTTAACCAGCTCAGCTATAGACTGCACCAGCATGACTAGTATCTATGTGGACCCTACTACAGTTTAACCAGCTCAGCTATAGACTACACCAGCATGACTAGTATCTATGTGGACCCTACTACAGTTTAACCAGCTCAGCTATAGACTACACCAGCATGACTAGTATCTATGTGGACCCTACTACAGTTTAACCAGCTCAGCTATAGACTACACCAGCATGACTAGTATCTATGTGGACCCTACTACAGTTTAACCAGCTCAGCTATAGACTACACCAGCATGACTAGTATCTATGTGGACCCTACTACAGTTTAACCAGCTCAGCTATAGACTACACCAGCATGACTAGTATCTATGTGGACCCTACTACAGTTTAACCAGCTCAGCTATAGACTACACCAGCATGACTAGTATCTATGTGGACCCTACTACAGTTTAACCAGCTCAGCTATAGACTACACCAGCATGACTAGTATCTATGTGGACCCTACTACAGTTTAACCAGCTCAGCTATAGACTACACCAGCATGACTAGTATCTATGTGGACCCTACTACAGTTTAACCAGCTCAGCTATAGACTACACCAGCATGACTAGTATCTATGTGGGCCCTACTACAGTTTAACCAGCTCAGCTATAGACTACACCAGCACGACTAGTATCTATGTGGACCCTACTACAGTTTAACCAGCTCAGCTATAGACTACACCAGCACGACTAGTATCTATGTGGACCCTACTACAGTTTAACCAGCTCAGCTATAGACTACACCAGCACGACTAGTATCTATGTGGACCCTACTACAGTTTAACCAGCTCAGCTATAGACTACACCAGCACGACTAGTATCTATGTGGACCCTACTACAGTTTAACCAGCTCAGCTATAGACTACACCAGCATGACTAGTATCTATGTGGACCCTACTACAGTTTAACCAGCTCAGCTATAGACTACACCAGCATGACTAGTATCTATGTGGACCCTACTACAGTTTAACCAGCTCGGCTATAGACTACACCAGCATGACTAGTATCTATGTGGACCCTACTACAGTTTAACCAGCTCGGCTATAGACTACACCAGCATGACTAGTATCTATGTGGACCCTACTACAGTTTAACCAGCTCAGCTATAGACTACACCAGCATGACTAGTATCTATGTGGACCCTACTACAGTTTAACCAGCTCAGCTATAGACTACACCAGCACGACTAGTATCTATGTGGACCCTACTACAGTTTAACCAGCTCAGCTATAGACTACACCAGCACGACTAGTATCTATGTGGACCCTACTACAGTTTAACCAGCTCAGCTATAGACTACACCAGCATGACTAGTATCTATGTGGACCCTACTACAGTTTAACCAGCTCAGCTATAGACTACACCAGCATGACTAGTATCTATGTGGACCCTACTACAGTTTAACCAGCTCAGCTATAGACTACACCAGCATGACTAGTATCTATGTGGACCCTACTACAGTTTAACCAGCTCAGCTATAGACTACACCAGCATGACTAGTATCTATGTGGACCCTACTACAGTTTAACCAGCTCAGCTATAGACTACACCAGCATGACTAGTATCTATGTGGACCCTACTACAGTTTAACCAGCTCAGCTATAGACTACACCAGCATGACTAGTATCTATGTGGACCCTACTACAGTTTAACCAGCTCAGCTATAGACTACACCAGCATGACTAGTATCTATGTGGACCCTACTACAGTTTAACCAGCTCAGCTATAGACTACACCAGCATGACTAGTATCTATGTGGACCCTACTACAGTTTAACCAGCTCAGCTATAGACTACACCAGCATGACTAGTATCTATGTGGACCCTACTACAGTTTAACCAGCTCAGCTATAGACTACACCAGCATGACTAGTATCTATGTGGACCCTACTACAGTTTAACCAGCTCAGCTATAGACTACACCAGCATGACTAGTATCTATGTGGACCCTACTACAGTTTAACCAGCTCAGCTATAGACTACACCAGCATGACTAGTATCTATGTGGACCCTACTACAGTTTAACCAGCTCAGCTATAGACTACACCAGCATGACTAGTATCTATGTGGACCCTACTACAGTTTAACCAGCTCAGCTATAGACTACACCAGCATGACTAGTATCTATGTGGGCCCTACTACAGTTTAACCAGCTCAGCTATAGACTACACCAGCACGACTAGTATCTATGTGGACCCTACTACAGTTTAACCAGCTCAGCTATAGACTACACCAGCACGACTAGTATCTATGTGGACCCTACTACAGTTTAACCAGCTCAGCTATAGACTACACCAGCACGACTAGTATCTATGTGGACCCTACTACAGTTTAACCAGCTCAGCTATAGACTACACCAGCACGACTAGTATCTATGTGGACCCTACTACAGTTTAACCAGCTCAGCTATAGACTACACCAGCACGACTAGTATCTATGTGGACCCTACTACAGTTTAACCAGCTCAGCTATAGACTACACCAGCATGACTAGTATCTATGTGGACCCTACTACAGTTTAACCAGCTCAGCTATAGACTACACCAGCATGACTAGTATCTATGTGGACCCTACTACAGTTTAACCAGCTCAGCTATAGACTACACCAGCATGACTAGTATCTATGTGGGCCCTGCTACAGTTTAACCAGCTCAGCTACAGACTACACCAGCATGACTAGTATCTATGTGGGCCCTACTACAGTTTAACCAGCTCAGCTATAGACTACACCAGCACGACTAGTATCTATGTGGACCCTACTACAGTTTAACCAGCTCAGCTATAGACTACACCAGCACGACTAGTATCTATGTGGACCCTACTACAGTTTAACCAGCTCAGCTATAGACTACACCAGCATGACTAGTATCTATGTGGACCCTACTACAGTTTAACCAGCTCAGCTATAGACTACACCAGCACGACTAGTATCTATGTGGACCCTACTACAGTTTAACCAGCTCAGCTATAGACTACACCAGCACGACTAGTATCTATGTGGACCCTACTACAGTTTAACCAGCTCAGCTATAGACTACACCAGCATGACTAGTATCTATGTGGACCCTACTACAGTTTAACCAGCTCAGCTATAGACTACACCAGCATGACTAGTATCTATGTGGACCCTACTACAGTTTAACCAGCTCAGCTATAGACTACACCAGCATGACTAGTATCTATGTGGACCCTACTACAGTTTAACCAGCTCAGCTATAGACTACAACAGCATGACTAGTATCTATGTGGACCCTACTACAGTTTAACCAGCTCAGCTATAGACTACACCAGCATGACTAGTATCTATGTGGACCCTACTACAGTTTAACCAGCTCAGCTATAGACTACACCAGCATGACTAGTATCTATGTGGACCCTACTACAGTTTAACCAGCTCAGCTATAGACTACACCAGCATGACTAGTATCTATGTGGACCCTACTACAGTTTAACCAGCTCAGCTATAGACTACACCAGCATGACTAGTATCTATGTGGACCCTACTACAGTTTAACCAGCTCAGCTATAGACTACACCAGCATGACTAGTATCTATGTGGACCCTACTACAGTTTAACCAGCTCAGCTATAGACTACACCAGCATGACTAGTATCTATGTGGACCCTACTACAGTTTAACCAGCTCAGCTATAGACTACACCAGCATGACTAGTATCTATGTGGACCCTACTACAGTTTAACCAGCTCAGCTATAGACTACACCAGCATGACTAGTATCTATGTGGACCCTACTACAGTTTAACCAGCTCAGCTATAGACTACACCAGCATGACTAGTATCTATGTGGACCCTACTACAGTTTAACCAGCTCAGCTATAGACTACACCAGCGTGACTAGTATCTATGTGGACCCTACTACAGTTTAACCAGCTCAGCTATAGACTACACCAGCGTGACTAGTATCTATGTGGACCCTACTACAGTTTAACCAGCTCAGCTATAGACTACACCAGCGTGACTAGTATCTATGTGGACCCTACTACAGTTTAACCAGCTCAGCTATAGACTACACCAGCATGACTAGTATCTATGTGGACCCTACTACAGTTTAACCAGCTCAGCTATAGACTACACCAGCATGACTAGTATCTATGTGGACCCTACTACAGTTTAACCAGCTCATCTATAGACTACACCAGCATGACTAGTATCTATGTGGACCCTACTACAGTTTAACCAGCTCAGCTACAGACTACACCAGCATGACTAGTATCTATGTGGACCCTACTACAGTTTAACCAGCTCAGCTATAGACTACACCAGCATGACTAGTATCTATGTGGACCCTACTACAGTTTAACCAGCTCAGCTATAGACTACACCAGCATGACTAGTATCTATGTGGACCCTACTACAGTTTAACCAGCTCAGATATAGACTACACCAGCATGACTAGTATCTATGTGGACCCTACTACAGTTTAACCAGCTCAGCTATAGACTACACCAGCATGACTAGTATCTATGTGGACCCTACTACAGTTTAACCAGCTCAGCTATAGACTACACCAGCATGACTAGTATCTATGTGGACCCTACTACAGTTTAACCAGCTCAGCTATAGACTACACCAGCATGACTAGTATCTATGTGGACCCTACTACAGTTTAACCAGCTCAGATATAGACTACACCAGCATGACTAGTAACTATGTGGACCCTACTACAGTTTAACCAGCTCAGCTATAGACTACACCAGCATGACTAGTATCTATGTGGACCCTACTACAGTTTAACCAGCTCAGCTATAGACTACACCAGCATGACTAGTATCTATGTGGACCCTACTACAGTTTAACCAGCTCAGATATAGACTACACCAGCATGACTAGTAACTATGTGGACCCTACTACAGTTTAACCAGCTCAGCTATAGACTACACCAGTATCTATGTGGACCCTACTACAGTTTAACCAGCTCAGCTACAGACTACACCAGCATGACTAGTATCTATGTGGACCCTACTACAGTTTAACCAGCTCAGCTATAGACTACACCAGCATGACTAGTATCTATGTGGACCCTACTACAGTTTAACCAGCTCAGCTATAGACTACACCAGCATGACTAGTATCTATGTGGACCCTACTACAGTTTAACCAGCTCAGCTACAGACTACACCAGCATGACTAGTATCTATGTGGACCCTACCACAGTTTAACCAGCTCAGCTATAGACTACACCAGCATGACTAGTATCTATGTGGACCCTACTACAGTTTAACCAGCTCAGCTATAGACTACACCAGCATGACTAGTATCTATGTGGACCCTACTACAGTTTAACCAGCTCAGCTATAGACTACACCAGCATGACTAGTATCTATGTGGACCCTACTACAGTTTAACCAGCTCAGCTATAGACTACACCAGCATGACTAGTATCTATGTGGAACCTACTACAGTTTAACCAGCTCAGCAGTACTATAATAGAGACTAAACCCAGGATAGAGGGGCTGAGTGAATGTGGTCTGGACTCTGTGGAGGAGGGTCATTGTGTCAGAGACACTGTAGAAGGACAGAGTACCTGCCTTGTGATCCAGGTACACTCCTACTCTGGAGGACTGAGGGCCTGATACTTTAGTCTCAACATTATTGTGTCTGAAATAATAACCACCTCTATAGCACTGTAAACTCCAGGACTTGTTATTGAATCCAAATCTATTATCTGTCCCTGTTCTGCTGATGTCTTTATATGAGACTGCTGTATCAACCCACCCCCCAGTCCACTCCACCTCCCAGTAACAGCGTCCAGACAGACCCTCTCTACACAGAACCTGGTACCGGTTGGTGAATCTGTCTGGATGGTCAGGATATGGTTGGACTTGGTCTGTACAGGTCACCTTTCTGTTCCCTTCAGACAGAGAGAGGAGTGTGTCTGCTGTGTTTGGGTCCAGTGTGAGCTGACAGGAATCTGGGAGAAGAGCAGAGACCAATGAGGGGAGTCAGAACAATAAGTTAAGTCAGATACTGTATCTACCCTGTCTTTGATTAGAGCACAGCAGAGATCAAATCAGAGAAATATGAGGAGTCAGATAGATACCCAGTCTTTGATTAGATCTACTATTGCTATATATTTCTAGAGGGATTGTTAGGAGTGGCAGTAAAAAGAGACTGTTAGTTACTTCACAATAAAGAGACTCACATTGTAACAACTGTTCTCTGGTCTTGGGCTCTGGAGGCAGAACAACCTCCACTATATTCACTACAGACACACAAACACATTGACAGAGAGAGGGAATGTTATCATCATACCATATTCCACATGTATATGACTAGTAGGGAACTTTCAATGGTCTAAAGTTGATGTTCTGATTGTTTTCAACACACCTGTAGTGGAGATCTTGGTCCATTCTCCTTTAAGGAAGTCTTCTAGTTTCTCTCTCAGTTCAGACACAGTCTTACTCACATCTCCAAAGTACTGAAGAGGACGGACAACGATGCTGGGTAAGTCTGAAGATACACTGATACTGGAGAGAGACTGATAACTCTGGAGAGAGAGAGAGACAGAGAGAGAGACAGAGACAGAGACAGAGAGAGACAGAGACAGACAGAGAGAGAGAGAGACAGAGAGAGAGAGACAGAGACAGACAGAGACAGAGAGAGGGACAGAGGGACAGAGAGAGAGAAAGAGAGAGAGAGAGAGAGAGAGAGGGAGAGAGAGAGGGACAGAGGGACACAGAGAGAGG